>NC_041384.1:515992582-516043479 GCF_002162155.2 Triticum dicoccoides | reverse complement strand
GAGGAAGGGGAGCTAGGGTTTGGGGGAGAAGATCCGAAAATTTCGGGAAGGAGCTATATATAGGCATAGAGGGAGCTAGGAGAGTCCAAATGAGGTGCGGTTTTCGGCCACGCGATCGTGATCGAACGCTCTAGGTGATGGAGAGATCTTAGGTGGGTTTTGGGCCAAATTGGAAGGGTGTTGGGCTGCAACACACACGAGGCCTTCTCGGTCCCTCGGTTAACCGTTGAAGTATCAAACGAAGTCCAAATGGTACGAAACTTGACAGGCGGTCTACCGGTAGTAAACCCAGGCCACATGGCAAGTCTCGATCCAATCCGGCAATGTTTAACCCCCACACACGAAAAGAGGTAGAAAGGACCACCGGAGGAGATAGGAGCGCCGGAATGTAAAACGGACAACGGGGAAAATGCTCGGATGCATAAGACGAACACGTATGCAAATGCAATGCACATGATGACATGATATGAGATGCATGAAAAAGGCAATAACACACGGAGACAAAAGCCCGAACCCGAGGAAATAAAATAACTTAGCGCCGGAAACGGCAAGAGTTGGAGTACATATTAGGTAAATTACATCCGGGGTGTTACAACACTCCACCACTACGAAAGGATCTCGTCCCAAGATCTAGGACTGGAAGAACGCCGGGTACTCAGAACGGAGGTGATCCTCGCGTTCCCAGGTGGCTTCACGGTCGGAATGGTGTGACTACTTGACTTTGAGGAATTTGATTGACTTATTGCGAGTCTTGCGTTCAGTCTCTTCAAGAATAGCCACGGGGTGCTCACGATAAGAAAGGTCTTCTTGGAGATCAATGTCTTCGAAGTTGATGGTGCGGTCAGGAGTCTTGAAGCACTTGTGGAGCTGAGAGACATGGAACACGTCATGCACATTTGCGAAGTTTGAAGGAAGCTCGAGTTGATAGGCGAGATCGCCTCTCTTGCTGACGATTTTGAAAGGACCCACGTATCTAGGGGCAAGCTTCCCTTTGATACCGAAGCGACGAGTACCTTTCATTGGAGAGACGCGAAGGTAAACATGGTCTCCGATCTCGAAAGCCAAATCGCGGTGCTTACTATCATAGTAGCTCTTCTGGCTCGATTGCGCTGCTTTGAGGTTATCGCGAATGACTTTGCACATTTCCTCTGCCTCTGTGATCAAGTCATTTCCAAGAAGTTGACGTTCACCGGTTTCTGACCAGTTAAGAGGAGTACGACACTTCCTGCCATACAGAATTTCGAATGGGGCCATGCTCGAACTTGCTTGAAAACTGTTGTTGTAGGAGAATTCGGCGTATGGAAGACAATCTTTCCACTTCATACCGAAGGAGATCACACAAGCCCTGAGAATATCTTCAAAAATCTGATTGACACGCTCGACTTGACCACTAGTTTGAGGATGGAAAGCTGTGCTGAAGCGGATGTTGGTGCCCATGGCCTTCTGAAAAGAATCCCAAAACTTGGAGGTAAATATGCTGCCACGGTCTGAAGAGATCACCTGTGGAATGCCGTGCAGAGAGA
This sequence comes from Triticum dicoccoides, assembly GCF_002162155.2. Taxonomy (NCBI): domain Eukaryota; kingdom Viridiplantae; phylum Streptophyta; class Magnoliopsida; order Poales; family Poaceae; genus Triticum; species Triticum dicoccoides. Next base: position 516,041,956 of record NC_041384.1, on the reverse strand, counting down.
CAATCCGAGAGGTATAAAGCTCCGCCAATTGAGCTGCAGTGATAGACTCTTTGATAGGCAGAAAATGAGCCACTTTAGTGAGTTTGTCGATGACAACGAATATAGCATCATTGCCACACTTGGAATTTGGAAACCCAGTCATGAAGTCCATTTCAATGTGGTCAAACTTCCATTCTGGAATGGCAAGAGGTTGGAGGAGACCAGCTGGTCTTTGGTGTTCTGCCTTCACTCTTCTGCAGACATCACATTCATTCACGAACTAAGCAATCTCGCGCTTCATTCGAGTCCACCAATAAACCTGCTTGAGGTCCTAATACATCTTCATACTCCCAGGGTGGATGGAGAGGAGTGAATTGTGAGCCTCATTCATGATAACTTTACGAAGGTCACCTTTGGGTACAACAATGCGATCCTCGAAGAAGAGAGTATCCTTGTCATCAAGACGATAGCACTTGTACTTGGGTTGACTCTTGGCAATCCCAATCTTCACCTTCTTCACCATAGCATCAAGAAGTTGAGCCTCGCAAATCTGATCTTCCAAAGTAGGAGAGACTTGAAGGTTGGCGAGGAAATCTTGAGGAACAACTTGCAAATTGAGTTTGCGGAAAGCTTCACAAAGCTCGGGTTGGTAAGGCTTGAGAATCAGACTATTGCAGTAAGCCTTCCTGCTCAATGCATCAACAATCACATTGGCCTTGCCTGGAGTATACTCGATACTCGGATTATACTCTTGAATCATTTCGACTCAACGAGTCTGCCTGAGGTTGAGATTAGGCTGAGTGAAGATGTACTTGAGACTCTTGTGGTCAGTGAAGATGTCCACTTTTCTTCCCAATAAGAGATGTCTCCAAGTCAAAAGAGCATGCACAACTGCCGCCAACTCGAGGTCATGAGTGGGGTAGTTCTTCTCGTTGGGCTTCAACTGGCGAGAGGTATAAGCCACATCTTTTTTCTCTTGCATCAACACTGCACCAAGACCTTGAAGAGAGGCATCGCAAAAGACCTCGTACGGTTTGGATTCATCAGGAGGAGTCAGAACTGGAGCAGTGACCAATTTCTCTTTCAAAGTGTTGAAAGCGATGTCACATTCCGGAGACCAAACGTACTTGACGTGCTTCTGGAGAAGGTTTGAAAGAGGCTTCGCGATCTTTGAAAAGTTCTCAACGAACCTTCGACAGTAGCTTGCGAGACCAAGGAAGCTGCGGAGTTGCTTCATGTTCTGAGGTGGTTCCCAATTCACAATTGCAGACACCTTCTCAGGATTCACCGCTATGCCCTTGGCAGAGATGATATGCCCAAGATATAGAACCTCATCGAGCCAAAACTCACACTTTGAGAACTTGGCGTAGAACTGATGTTCCCTGAGCTTATCGAGCACCAAACGCAAGTGCTTGGCATGATCTTCCTTGTTCTTTGAAAAGAATAGAATGTCATCGAGATAGACCAAAACAAATTTATTTGTGTAGGCATTGAAGATGAAGTTCATCATGCGAGAGAAAGTCGGAGGAGCGTTGACGAGGCCAAAAGACATGACATTGTATTCATATGAACCATAGCTTGTTCTGAAAGCCGTCTTGGGAATATCTTGCTCACGGATACGAATCTGGTGATAACCCATACGGAGATCAAGCTTGGAGAATACTTGGGCACCTTTGAGTTGTTCGAACAGCTCATTGATGTTGGGAAGTGGGTACTTGTTCTTGATAGTCTTCTTGTTCAATGGACGGTAGTCAACACAAAGTCGGTCCGTTCCATCCTTCTTCTTCACAAAAAGAACTCCACAACCCCACGGAGAAGAACTAGGTCGGATGAGACCCATTCGCTCTTGGATATCGAGTTGCTTCTTCAGCTCCTTCAACTCTTCAGGTCTGAGCTTGTAAGGACGCTTGCAAACAGGTTCCGTGCCAGGCTCAAGATCGATGACGAATTCAACTGGCTGGTGCGGAGGCATTCCTGGAAGCTCTTCTGGAAAGACGTCTTGATATTCGCAAATGACTAGAATTTGAGAGATGGCATCCAGTTCACCCTTCTCATTGAGAGAAAACAGACGGATGGTATCATCCCGAGCGGCAAAGACAATTACATCCTCAGACGAATGAGTCAATTGAATCTGCCTGGCTGCACAATCAAGATGCGCCTTGTGCTTAGAAAGCCAATCCATCCTTCAACACATAACTGAGAAAACTTTGGAAATCGTCTACCTCAGCCTTCGAAAAGCATCCGTTATACAAGTTATGGCAATACTCCCGAACTCCCACCCCAGTACTGGGTGGCATCGAGGTTATCTCACCAACAATTGCATAAAATAGATTTTCGATGTCGGCGAACTAAACTCAGGTATTCCAGAACTGTAACGATAAAATTGTGACGACAAAACCTCGGAGCTCAACTCCCCGGGACACTGCCACAACCCCTAAATGACAGGAGGCACCAAGAACAATGTTCTCGTCACAAATCGATCAGAACGATTCCAAGATACCCGCGTGATCCTAATTTTTTTTAGTGAAATTTGAGAAGAGAAGAGTGAAAACTCTACGTCAGGATGCCTTACCAGAGCGATGATGGGACTGGGGAGTAAAAAGAATTCCTAAACTCTCCGATATATAATTCCTAAATGACTCAAAACATTTTTCTAGACCCAACTCGTCAGCTAATTCGATCAAGCAGTGGGGCTCCTAAGGTCGGGGAAGGCTCTGATTACCAACTTGTAACACCCTCGATGCGGCTATATCTCCTACGTGTCGAAGCACGACTTAGAGGCATAACCGCATTGAAAGCAATGTCGCAAGTAAGGTAATCTTCACAACAACCCACGTAAATAGATAATAGGGGAAAAGGTACATAGTTGGCTTACACTCGCCATGTCACACAAAGTACATGAATAACATTACAATCATCCAATACACTCATGGTCCAACTACGGCACCGAAATAAAAGATCAACCCCAACAAGCGGCATGGTCCCGACCGCCCCAACTGGGCACCACTACTGATCATCAGGGAAAGACACATAGTAACGGCGTCAGTCTTCGTCGAACTCCCACTTGAGCTCAAGCGCATCATCTGGAACGGAGTCATCGGGCCCTGCATCTGGTTTGAAAGTAAACTGTGAGCCACGGGGACTCAGCAATCTCGCACCCTCGCGATCAAGACTATTTAAGCTTAATAGGTAAGGCAAGGTAATATGTGGAGCTGCAGCAAGCGACTAGCATATATGGTGGCTAACCAGTTCGCAAAAGAGAGCGAGAAGAGAAGGCAAAGCACGAACGAAGAACTAGAGAACAACCTACAACAAACATTGCTCCAACACCGTGTTCACTTCCCGGACTCCGCCGAGAAGAGACCATCACGGTTACACACACGGTTGATTCATTTTAATTAAATTAAGGTTCATGTTATCTACAATCGGACATTAACAAATTCCCATCTGCCCATAACCACGGGCACGACTTTCGAAAGTTCAAATCCCTGCAGGGGAGTCCCAACTTAGCCCATCACAAGCTCTCATGGTCAACGAAGGATAAACCTTCTCCCGAGACATTTCGATCAGACTCGGCATCCCGGTTCTACAAGACAATTTCGACAATGGTAAAACAAGTCCAGCAACACCGCCCGAATGTGCCGACAAATCCCGATAGGAGCTGCACATATCTCGTTCTCAGGGCACACTCAGATGAGCTCTCCATACAACTAAAACTAAACCTCGAGTTTCCCCGAGGGGGCGCTACACAGGGCTCTAGTTTGGACCAACACTCAGAGGAGCACTGGCCCGGGGGGGGGGATTTAAATAAGATGACCCTCGGGCTCCAGAAACCCAAGGGAAAAAGAGGCTAGGTGGCAAATGGTAAAACCAAGGTTGGGAATTGCTGGAGGAGTTTTATTCAAGCCGAACTATCAAGGGGTTCCCATTATCACCCAACCGCGTAAGGAACGCAAAATCCGGGAACATAACACGGATATGACGGAAACTAGGGCGGCAAGAGTGGAACAAAACACTAGGCAAAAGGCCGAGCCTTCCACCCTTTACCAAGTATATAGATGCATTAAGATAACAAAATAATATAGTGATATCCCAACAAGAAACAATGTTCCAACAAGGAACGATCTCCAATCTTCACCTGCAACTAGCAACGCTATAAGAGGGGCTGAGCAAAGCGGTAACATAGCCAATAAACGGTTTGCTAGGACATGGTGGGTTAGAGGTTTGACATGGCAATTTGGGAGGCATGATAAGCAAGTGGTAGGAATCGTAGCATAAGCATAGCAAAAAAGCGAGCATCTAGCAAGCAAAGATAGAAGTGATTTCGAGGGTATGATCATCTTGCCTACAAAGTTGTCAGAGTTGACTTGATCCTCGTAAGCAAACTCAACGGGCTCCTTGTTAGCGAACTAATCTCCCGGCTCTACCCAAACAAGACAAACAAGCAAAAGGAACACAATCAACCATGTGCAAAGCTCAAACAACATGATGCAACCATGGTATGCTTTGCGGGATGCGATATATGATGCATATGCAAGATTTGACAAGGAATGATTAAACCTGGCCTCAACTTGGAAATCCAATAGTGACAATGGAAATGTGAGGTTATTTCGGTTGAAATCGGTATAAATATCACCGGAATCGGATGCACGGTTTGAAATGGCAAGCGAAACAAATATGGCACTGGTCTGCGATAAATAGCAAGTAGCCATCTAAATGCATCAAGATAATTATGCTACAGCACTCAAACATGACAACAAAATACATGGCAGGGATCCACTCATGATGCTTGACAATAGATGAACACTGAGCTACGGCCAATTCATCCATTAACAGGTTCAAACCAGCATGGCAAAAGTGCAAACGATAACAGATTTCAGACTTTGTGAAATTAACACAAGCCTGGAATTTCAGATCAGGTAGCACACTTTGGAGCATGAAAACTATATGCTACAGGAACTTAACATGGCAAAGTAAGGCATGACATGAAGCTACTCAAAGCACTTAACAAAAGTCCCTTAGTGACCTTGAGCTAAAAGGGATCAGAAAATACAATTGCAAGCATGTGAACATGACAAAAACATAAGCAAATTACAGACTTAGTGAAAAACTGGAGCATGCAAATCTGTTAACGAGTAGGCATGTTTACGAGCTCGATGCACTCACTACAGAGCAAGGCATGACCAACTAAGCATACACCCATCAAGAATACATATCATAGAAGCTAGGCTCGGCAAGAAGAACAACATAGCAGGCACGGATAAATAACAACATCCTCGGCAAAATCGCTAATGAGTCAACAATCTACCAGGATTCACGAAATAGCAAAAGTAGAGCTCGATTGGCTCAAGCTAGGGTGCTCCATAATTGCAAAGAAAGACATGGATGGATAAAGCACCACAATGTTAACAAAACATCCTTACTGATCATCCTCAAAAGAGGCACGGATCACTAGGTAAGAACATGAACATATGACATATTGATAAAAACAGATCAAGGACTTGAAGAAATTCTAAGTCCCTGAAATCAGCATTAACGAATGCACTACTTTGCAAGCTTGTGCTAGTCACCACACATGTCACAAAAATACATGGAAAGCACCTCTGTAAAGATGGCATGGCATATAACAAAACTCATGTAGAACTCAGGAGCATATCATGCACACATTAATCATGGCAAAAATGACAAATAGCTATTTGATGCAGCAGATCTGACAATTATCTCAAATAGCTCTCTTCCAACAGCATTTCAGGCATCAAGATGATCTCAAATGAAAATGATGCAATGAGATGAAATGATGTACTCTCTGAGACGAACATTTTGATATGCTACATGCCCAAAATGGAGTTACGGATGCGGAGTTATGACAAGATGAAGTTGCAAGAAAAATTACTAGAGAGGGAAAAAGTCAACCCTCTAGGGTTTACTGTAGCTTGGATCTGGATCCGATCCGGCGTGCACGCTGAACGAGGAACGACGGGGAGCTCGCCGGAGTTGACGTCAGGGCGGGGCGGCGCGGAGGAGATCCGGCCTCCTGCGGCGGCGAGCGGCGAGGAGGGAGGCGACGGGCGGTGAGGACGAGACGGCGGCGGCGAGGAGCGACCCGGCCGGTGATGGACGGAGTGCGGCTTCGGCCGGCAAGGAGCGTGGCGGCCGCCGGCGATGGTGCGGTGGCGCTGGCGGCTCGGGCGCCCGACGACGAAGGAGAGGGGCGGCGCGGGCGGCGAGGTGGCTCGGGCCCGGTCAGCGTCGGGGAGGGCCGGCCTCGGGCCTTCGCGGGCCACGGCGGGTGCGGGACGTCGGCGTCCACATGGCGGCACGCCACTGGCTGCGGGCAGTAGCGGCGACCTGTCCGGCGCGGCCCGGACGTTGTCCGGCGCGCGGAGAGGAAGGGGAGCTAGGGTTTGGGGGAGAAGATCCGAAAATTTCGGGAAGGAGCTATATATAGGCATAGAGGGAGCTAGGAGAGTCCAAATGAGGTGCGGTTTTCGGCCACGCGATCGTGATCGAATGATCTAGGTGATGGAGAGATCTTAGGTGGGTTTTGGGCCAAATTGGAAGGGTGTTGGGCTGCAACACACACGAGGCCTTCTCGGTCCCTCGGTTAACCGTTGGAGTATCAAACGAAGTCCAAATGGTACGAAACTTGACAGGCGGTCTACTGGTAGTAAACCCAGGCCGCATGGCAAGTCTTGGTCCAATCCGGAAATGTTTAACCTCCACACACGAAAAGAGGTAGAAAGGACCACCGGAGGAGATAGGAGCGCCGGAATGCAAAACGGACAACGGGGAAAATGCTCGGATGCATGAGACGAATACGTATGCAAATGCAATGCACATGATGACATGATATGAGATGCATGACAAAGGAAACAACACACGGAGACAAAAGCCCGAACCCGAGGAAATAAAACAACTTAGCGTTGGAAACGGCAAGAGTTGGAGTACATATTAGGTAAATTACATCCGGGGTGTTACAGGTGGCAAGAGGGTGTCTGTCTCTCCCACTTTAGTTGGATCGGATTCGATGAAAAGGGTGCTTATGAAGGGTAAATAGCAGTTGGCATATCACCGTTGTGGCTTTTGCGTAGGTAAGAAACGTTCTTGCTAGAAACCCATAGCAGCCACGTAAAACTTGCAACAACAATTAGAGGACGTCTAACTTGTTTTTGCAGGGTATGCTATGTGATGTGATATGGCCAAAAGCATGTGATGAATGATATATGTGATGTATGAGATTGATCATGTTCTTGTAATAGGAATCATGACTTGCATGTCGATGAGTATGACAACCGACAGGAGCCATAGGAGTTGTCTTAATTTATTGTATGACCTGCGTGTCAATGAAAAACACCATGTAATTACTTTACTTTATTGCTAACCGTTAGCCATAGTAGTAGAAGTAATAGTTGGCGAGACAACTTCATGAAGACACGATGATGGAGATCATGATGATGGAGATCATGGTGTCATGCTGGTGACGAAGGTGATCATGCCGCGCCTCGAAGATGGAGATCAAAGGTGCAAGATGATATTGGCCATATCATGTCACTTTATGATTTGCATGTGATGTTTGTCATGTTTACATATTATTTGCTTAGAACAACGGTAGCATAAATAAGATGACCCCTCACTAAAATTTTAAGAAATGTGTTCCCCCTAACTGTGCACCGTTGGGAAGGTTCGTTGTTTGAAAGAACCAAGTGATGATCGGGTGTGATAGATTCTAACATTCGCATACAACGGGTGTAAGCCAGATTTACACATGAAAAACACTTAGGTTGACTTGAAGAGCCTAGCATGTACAGACATGGCCTCGGAACACAAGAGACTGAAAGGTCGAACATGAGTCCTATAGTAGATGCGATCAACATGGAGATGTTCACCATTGATGACTAGTCCGTCTCACATGATGATCGGACACGGCCTAGTTGATTCGGATCATGTATCACTTAGATGACTAGAGGGATGTCTATCTAAGTGGGAGTTCATTAATAATTTGATGAACTTAATTATCATGGACATAGTCTAAAATTGTCTTTGCAAATATGTTGTAGATTAATAGCTCACGCTTTAGCTCCCTGTTTTAATACGTTCCTAGAGAAAGACTAAATTGAAAGATATTGTAAGCAATTGTGCGGACTAGGGCCATAGTCTGAGGATTGTCCTCACTGCTACACAGAAGGCTTCTGTCCTTGATGCACCGATCGGTGTGCCAACCCCTCTGGCATCGTCTGTGGATGTTGTGAACATCTGGCAGACACATTCTAATGATTACCTGATAGTTTAAGTACACCATGCTTTGCGGCTCAGAGTCGGGGATCCAAAAGCGTTTTGAACGCCATGGAACATATGAGATGTTCCAAGAGCCGAAATTGGTATTTCAGGATCATGCCCGTGTTGAGAGGTTTGAGACCTCTAACAAGATCTTTGCCTACAAGATGGAGGAGAATAGCTCAGCCAGTGAGCATGTGCTCGGAATGTCTGGGTACTTCAATCACTTGAATCAAGTGGGAGTTAATCTTCCAGATAAGAGAAGTGATTGACAAAAGTTCTCCAGTCACTATCACCAAGCTGCTAGAGTTTCGTGATGAACTATAACATGCAAGGGAAGTTGAACCCGGAGCCGTTCATCGTGCTTAAGGCCGTAAAGGTAGAAGTCAAGAAGGAGCATCAAGTGTTGATGTTTAACAAGACCACTGGTTCCAAAGAAGGGCAAGGGCAAGAAGGGAAACTTCTTGAATGGCAAGCCAGTTGCTGCTCCAGTGAAGAAACCTAAGAACCCAAACCCGAGATGAAGTGCTTCTATTAGGAGAACGGTCACTAGTAGCGGAACTGCCTCAAATACTTGGTAGATAAGAAGGCTGGCAACTTCAACAAAAGTATATTTGATATATGTGTTATTGATGTGTACCTTACTAGTACTCCTAGTAGCACATGGGTATTAGATAACGGTTCAGTTGCTAATATTGGTAACTCGAAACAAAAGCTACGGAATAAACGGAGACTAGCTAAGGGAAAGGTGACGATATGTGTTGGAAGTGTTTCCAAGGATGATATGATCACCATCGCATGCTCCCTCTACCTTCGGGATTAGTGTTGAACCCAGATAAATGTTGTTTGCATTGGTGTCTGCGTTGAGCATGAACATGATTAGATCATGTTTATTGCAATACGATTATTCATTTAAGTCAGAGAATAATGGCTATTCTGAATAATACAGTCTATGGTCATGCACCCAATGTGAAGGGTTTATTGAATCTCAGTCGTAGTGATACACATGTTCATAACATTGATGCCAAAAGATGTAGAGTTGATAATGACAATACCACTTTCTTGTGGCACTGCCGCTTAGGTCATATTGGTGTAAAGCGCATGAAGAACCTCCATGCCGATGGACTTTTGAATCCACTTGATTTTGAATCACTTGACACGTGCGAACCATGCCTCATTGGCAAGATGACTAAACCCCGTTTTCTGGAACAATGGAACGGGCAAGTGACTTGTTGGAAATCACACATGCTGATGTGCGTGGTCCGATGAGTATTGACGCGTGCAGTGGATATCGTTATTTTCTCACCTTCACCGATGAATTGAGTAGATATGGGTATATTTACTTAATGAAGCATAAGTCTGAAACGTTTGAAAAGTTCAAGCAATTTCAAGGTGAAGTTGAGAATCATCATAACAAGAAGATCAAGTTCCTACGATCTGATCAAGGGAAAAGTATCTGAGTTATGAGTTTGGCAATCACTAAAGACAAGGTGGAATCGTTCCACAGTTGACGCCACCTGGAACACCATAGCGTAATGGTGTGTCCGAATGTCGTAATCGCACCCTATTGGATATGGTGCAATCTATGATGTCTCTTACCGATCTACCGCTATCATTTTGGGGTTATGCATTAGAGACATTTACATTCACTTTAAATAGGGCACCATCTAAGTCCGTGGAGATGACACCGTATGAACTATGGTTTGGCAAGAAACCTGAGTTGTTGTTTCTTAAGGTTTGGGGCTATGATGCTTATGTCGAAAGACTTCAGCTAGAAAAGCTCTAACCCAAAGCGGATAATTGTGTCTTCATAGAATACCCAAAGAAGACGATTGGGTATACCTTCTATCTTAGATCTGAGGGCAAAGTGTTTGTCGCTTTGAACAGGTCCTTTCTCGAGAAAGAGTTTCTCTCAAAAGAATTGAGTGGGAGGAAGATAGAACTTGATGAGGTTGTTGAACCTTTACTTCAACCAGAGAGTAGCGCATCACCGAAAGATGTTTCTGTGGCACCTACCTCAGTTGAAGAGAAAGCTAATGATGATGATCATGGAGCTTCAGATCAAGTTACTATCGAACCTCGTAGGTCGACAAGGGTGTGTACAACTTCTGACTAGTAACCCTGTCTTAAAGGTCACGTTGTTGGACAACGATGAACCTATGAGCTATGGAGAAGCGATGGTGGGCCCGGATTCCAACAAATGGCTGGAAGCCATGAAATCCGAGATAGGATCCATGTATGAGAACAAAGTATGGACTTTGGTGGACTTGCCCGATGATCGGCAAGCCATTGAGAATAAATGGATCTTTAAGAAGAAGACAGACGCTGATGGTAATGTCACCATTTATGAAGCTTGAGTTGTCTCAAAGAAGTTTCCGACAAGTTCAAGGAGTTGACTGTGATGAGACTTTCTCAATCACGGCGATGCTAAAGTCTGTTAGAATTATGTTAGCAGTTGCTGCATTTTCATTTACGAAATCTAGCAGATGGATGTCAAAACAAAGTTTCCTTGATGGTTTCCGTGAGGAAAGGCTGTATGTGATACAACCTGAAGGTTTTGTCAATCCTAAGGATGCTAAAAGGTATGCAAACTCCAGCAATCCTTCTATGGACTGGAGCAAGCATCTCGGAGTTGGAACATACGCTTTGATGAGGTGATCAAAGCTTTTGGGTTTATACAAAGTTTGCAAGAAACTTGTATTTACAAGAAAGTGAGTGTGAGCACTACAACATTTTTGATAAGTATATGTGGATGACATATTGTTGATCGGAAATGATATAGAATTTTTGGAAAGCATAAAAGGTTGTTTGAATGAAGTTTTTCAAAGGAAGACCTGGGTAAAACTGCTTACATATTGGGTATCAAGATCTATAGAGATAGATCAAGACGCGTGATAAGACTTTCACAGAGCACATACCATGACGTGATTTTGAAGGAGTTCAAAATGGATCAGTCAAAGAAGGAGTTCTTGCCTGAGTTGTAAGGTGTGAAGTTAGGACTTAAAGCTCGACCACATTAGAAGAAAGAGAAAGGATGAAGGTCGTCCCCTATGCCTTAGCTATAGGCTCTATTCGATATGCCATGCTATGTACTGCACCTGATATGTGCCTTGCCACGAGTTTGGTAAGGGGGTACAAAAGTGATCCAGGAATGGTTCATTAGACAGCAGTAAAAATTGTCCTTAGAGGAATAAGGAAATGTTTCTCGGTTTTGGAGGTGATAAAGCGTTCGGGGTAAAGGGTTACATCGATGCAAGCTTTAACACCTATTCGAATGACTCTGAGTAGCAAACTAGATACGTATAGTGGAGCAACCATTTGGGCTAGCTCCAAGTGGAGCATGGAAGCAGCATCAACGATATAACATAGAGATTTTCGAAGTACATACGGATCTGAATGTTGCAGACCCATTGACTAAAACCTCTCTCACAAGCATAACATGATCAAACCCCAGAACTCATTGAGCCTTAATCACCAGGTGATGTGAACTAGATTATTGACTCTAGTAAACTCTTTGGATGTTAGTCACATGGCGATGTGAACTATGGGTGTTCGATTCATCACGATGTAACTAGATTATTGACTCTAGTGCAAGTGGGAGACTGTTGGAAATATGCCCTAGAGGCAATAATAAAATGGTTATTATTATATTTCCTTGTTCATGATAATTGTCTATTGTTCATGCTATAATTGTATTAACCGGAAACCGTAATACATGTGTGAATACATAGATCGTAATATGTCCCTAGTAAGCCTCTAGTTGACTAGCTCGTTGATCAATGGATGGTCGTGGTTTCCTGACCATGGACATTGGATGTCATTGATAACAGGATCACATCATTGCGAGAATGATGTGATGGACAAGACCCAATATTAAGCATAGCACAAGATCATGTAGTTTGTTTGCTAAAGCTTTTCTAATGTCAAGTATCATTTCCTTAGACCATGAGATTGTGCAACTCCCAGATACCGTAGGAATGCTTTGGGTGTACCAAACATCACAACGTAACTGGGTGGCTATAAAGGTGCACTACAGGTATCTCCGAAAGTGTCTATTGGGTTGGTATGAATCGAGACTGGGATTTGTCACTCCGTATGACAGAGAGGTATCTCTGGGCCCACTCAGTAATGCATCATCATAATGCGCTCAATGTGACTAAGGAGTTAGCCACGGGATCATGCGTTATGAAACGAGTAAAGAGACTTGCCGGTAACGAGATTGAACGACGTATGGGGATACCGACGATCGAATCTCGGGCAAGTAACATACCGATATACAAAGGGAATTGAATACGTGATTGATTGAATCCCCGACATCGTGGTTCATCCAATGAGATCATCATGGAACATGTGGGAGCCAACATGGGTATCCAGATCTCACTGTTGGTTATTAGCCGGAGAGATGTCTCAGTCATGTCTGGATGGTTCCCGAACCCGTAGGGTCTACACACTTAAGGTTCAGTGACACTAGAGTTGTTATGGGAATTAGTATGTGGTTACCGAAGGTTGTTCGGAGTCTCGGATGAGATCCCGGACATGACGAGGAACTCCAGAATGGTCCGAAGGTGAAGATCAATATATTGGACGAAGGGTATTGGAGTCCGGAATTGTTCTGGGAGTACCGGGTGATGACCAACGTGACCGAAAGGTGTTTCGGAGGCCCCAGCAAGCGTTGGGGGGCCTTATGGGCCAAGGGGAGGGGGCACACCAGCCCACTAAGGAGCTGTGCACCCCTCCCACCCCCTATCACGTAACCTGGAGAGATGGGGGCGCCTCCCCTAGGGCAGCGCCCCTCCCGGCTTGGGGGGCAAGTTTCCTAGGGGTGGGGGCGCCCAAACCCATCTAGGGTTTCCCCTGTGGCCGCCACCCCTCCCCTAGGGAACCCTAGGGTGCCTCCTCCACCTCCTTCCCCTATATATAGTGAGGGAGAGAGAGAGGGCAGCCGCACCCTTCCCCTGGCGCAGCCCTCTCCTCCTCCAACTCCTCCTCCTCCTCCGTAGTGCTTAGCGAAGCTCTGCCGGAGAACCATGAGCTCCATCGCCACCACGCCGTCGTGTTGCTGGAGTTCTCCCTCAACTTCTCCTCTCCCCTTGCTGGATCAAGAAGGAGGAGACGTCCCTGGGCTGTACGTGTGTTGAACGCGGAGGCGCCGTCTGTTCAACGCTAAATCGGATCTTCCGCGATTTGAATCGCCGCGAGTACGACTCCATCAACCGCGTTCTTGTAACGCTTCTGCTTAGCAATCTTCAAGGGTATGAAGATGCACTCCCTCTCTCTCGTTGCTAGTATCTCCTAGATTAATCTTGGTGACACGTAGGAAAATTTGAATTATTACTATGTTCCCCAACATAATCTTCCACCACCATTTAATCATGAGACATTGATTCATGATGGTAATGTTAATAATCCCCAACCCCCCAAGGTTCTTGGGACGACACATCAATTTCTATTTGACAAAACGATATTTGCGCTGGTTATCCACAGAATTCCAGTAAAAGGCCCCTCTATGCTTATCAAAGCCCCCATGTGTACCGCCTGAAAGAAGATAGAAGCCCATGATAAACATGGATAGGGAAGACAAGCAGGCATTGATCAGCGCCACCTTTCCCGTGTTGGTGTTATATCTGCCACGCCATGGAAGGACCCTGTTACCAACCTTAGCCACAAGTGGGGCGAATTCTTTCGCTTGCAGTGCATCCGGGGAGATGGAAAGGCCCAAATATTTGAAGGGGAAGGAACCATGTGTACAGTTAAGAAGATGGGCCACCCGCATAGTCTCGGTATCATCGACATTGGTTACAATGACCTCACTCTTAGAAAAATTATTTTTGAGGCCCGACATGGCTTCAAAGCAAAGAAGGAGAAACTTGAGGTGAGTAAGGCAAGAGTCATTAAGCTCAACTACAATGATGGTGTCATCTGCATACTGCAGGTGAGTAACCCCCTCAGGAATAAGGTGGTAGATGACCGGAGAAATATGACCATGGGCTGTAGCTCTAGATAGAATACGAGATAGGGCATTCGCTACAAAGTTAAACATGATAGGGGAGGCGGGATCTCCTTGCCACAGGCCCCTACCATTGGCAAAAAACTTACTAACTTGACCATTAACAGAATTCACAGTATGGACCCCGATACCAGCTGCATGATCCTGTGCACGTACGACCCATCAAACCCTTTGGCCAGGAGAACCTTCCTCAACAAAGGACAACTCACCGAATCATACGCCTTCTCAAAGTCGAGCTCCAAGATAACGGCTTTAGAGTTACGGACCTTGAGATCATGGAAAATTTCGTGAAGACACAGGATCCCATCCAGGATGAACCGGCCTTTAATAAAAGCAGACTAGAAAGGGCTCATGGCACGGTGAGCAATGGGGGAGAGGTGGGAGGTGAAACCATTAGCTAGAAACTTAGCGAAGTTGTTAATGAGAGCGGTAGGTCTAAATTGGGAAATCAAGTCAGCTCCTTTCACTTTAGGAATGAGAGTAATGACAACATAATTAAGTTGAGATATGTCCACAGTGCCCAAATAGAAACCTTGGATGATCTGACAAACCAACACACGCAACTGAGGCCATAATTTGTTGAAGAAGGGGATAGAGAAACCATCAGGCCCCGAGGTCGCGTTCAGGTTGGCCGAATTAATCACCTCCCAAATTTCCTCATCCGACAGGGGAACCAATAGTTCCGCGTTCTCATCGTCCGAGATCTTGTGGTCATTGTACCAAAAGGCCAAGGAAAGCGAGAGGCCAAACTCCTGCTTAGCCCCCAGGAGGGAAGAGAAGAAGTCAACGATGTGATTCAAGATGATGGATTGGTCTGAGGTCCTGACACCGTTAACGATGAGGCTATCAATGGAGCACCTTCTTCTTCTGCCATTCGCAATGGCGAAGAAGTAGGCCGTCATGGCATCCCCTTTCAGAGTCCAATTAAGGGTACCATGCTGGCGCTAGTAAATCTCGGCCCGCTGATGCAACTGCATCAGGGATTCTTCGAGAGAGTAATGGGAGGCCCACTCCAGATCAGAGAGCCCATTCCATTCCGCGATGAGATCAAGATCCCTGAGTTGGGATTCTAACGAATTTTTCTCCCTATGTTGTTCCGCGACTCTATTACGAGACCACCCTCTCAAAAATTTGCGAAGCTCATACGAACATTTGTGCCAATCATCCATTGGGCCATAAGATCGGTGAGGAGTAGAGAGTACCTATGAGATCTTGGTGGCATGCTTGCCAGGGAACCCCTCCACAAGAAGCCAAGAAGCATCGAATTGGAAACGAGAAGAGGTCAGAGGAGGGGCAAGGCCAGCATCCAAGATTAGGGGGGATGATCGGAACCAACCGCTGGCCTAGCCTTTAGGGAAGCACAGGGAAAGAGGGAGTCCCATCTATTACAAACAAAGGCCCAGTCCAGCACCGATCGGACAAGATTCAGTTGATGGTTAGACCAGGTGAACTGAGCCCCCACCCTAGGGAGCTCGCGGATCACACAGTTGCTAATAAAATCATTGAAAGCACTGTCGAGAGGCCACGAGAAATTAAGATTATTTTTATCAGCTGGAGAGTGCAAGAGGTTAAAGTCTCCACCAAGTACAACAGGAATCGTACAAGATTCAAGCTTGTATGATAATTCATCAAGAAAGATCGAAGACAAAGAATGATCAGCAGGGCCATACACAACCGTAAATTCTCATAAAGTGTTAAGTTGCCGGTGGTGTACCACAACACTTGCCCAAAAATACCAGAGTTGAAGCTAACAAACTCAAACAAGTCCCGTTTAGACCCAATAATAATTCCCCCAGAGTGACCAGAAGCAAGAAGAAAGTGCCAATCAAATCTGTCCATGCCCGCTATCGAAGAAAGTTGAGAAGGAGAAAAAGAATCTTTGAAGGTTTCCACCAGCCCTAAAATATCAATATTCTCACCATGAACAACATTTCGGATCTGGTCTTGGTGCCCCCCAGTGGCAAAACCCCTAATGTTCCAAAACAAGGCTTTCATTTAAAGGAGAGATTCTTAATGCGGAGACTAGACCTGCAAGGGGCGACACATGTTTTAGAGCATTTGGTCGGGCCCCTTTTAGCTTTTGTGGTGGGATGAGGTGACTGGCCACAACATCTGTCAAGCCTCCCCCCTTGATCATCGACAGCGCTAGAAGAAGCATGGACCGCAACCTCTTTTGCCCTAGCAATGGCGGCTTGTGCTATCTCATTAGCCCTAATAGCGGAAAGAAATCGGGAGGTGGAACCAAATCCAGGATCGACAGAAACACCCACATCCGATAAAATATGCAACAAATGATCATCCAAAAGTGAGGGGAGCCCTAGAAGAACCGGAGAGGAGGGAGGGGACACATGAGGCGGCATACCTGACGGAGGCAGATCCCGAGCTACAGCACATCGCTCAGCACGCAGCACCACCGACTCGCTGGCGTCCCGCACGCGTCGCCCCCTGCGAGCCGTTGACGCGGGCGACCGAAGCACCGGAGAGCGCACAATCGGAGAAGCCAGATCCGGACCAGAACACGGCGACACACTAGTACAGCGAGCTCCTAAACAAACGGTTTAAAACCCCTTTTTGCAACGGTATCTAGAACCGTCGCCAAGTGAGTGTGGGCGATAGGGGGATCCTTCCCACACGACCCAGAAACCGTCGGGGACATGCCCTCCTGGCACACACGTTCGGCAAAATGAAGTAGTGTGCGACTGGCGAGCGCTCAAATATGGAAATACGTACAGTAGAGATAAAGAAAATACAATTATATGGCGAAATTGTTTCCGGTCGCAATTACATCTCACGCAGTCAGTCCCCACTAAACATTTCCGTTCGTATGTACATCCCACACAGTCGCTCGAAGGAAAACATTTCCATTCACAGGTACATCACACACAATTTTTCCCGTTAAACCACTTGCGTTATTGAATATATCACACACGGTCTGTGGAAGAAACTATATCGCAAAGGCTGTCCATCACACATAGTTTTCATGTGGTAAACGTTTGCGGAAGGTGGCCTAACACAAACAATTTTCAAAAGAAAGTCGTGTGTGATTGTTCATTGATCCAACACACTTTATTCCTAGAAACCGTGTGCGTTGCCTGAGGTCATCGCCCATGGTATTTTTTTAACAGCCGTTTGCAATAGCAAAACCCAATTAGCAGGCTAATTCGCCACTAGCAGGCTAATTATCCGATTATTCATAATCCATTTATTAATCTGATTGACAGTTCATATTAAGCACACAATATATTTCATTTTCATAATTGAAATACATCAGAGTACAACATCATATAGCTTTAGCACTCAGCTACCCCATTACACAACTACACCAGGACCAAGTTTCACATGCGACATCTATAACCTTTTGAAATTAGCATCATAGATGGTACATAGACAGATGTATCTCATCTGGAAAAATGCTAAAGCAGAAGGCGAATATTGAGCCTTCATTGATGTTGAAGGTCTTTGTAACTTTAGGCCAGTGCCTGTGGATGATTGACCGTCCATCCTTCGTCCTCTTCAGGAACACTTCAATATTGAACCGTGGGTGTTGTATGAATACCTTCCTCGCCTCCTGACCATACAGGTGGTTTGAGAGGTAATCATCAGTGAACTGCTTTGGAAGGCCTGAAAACAAGGATGTGCATAAATATCTTCTCTATATTGGAAATGGGGCAAAGGAATAAAAAAGGCAAGGTATAATAGTTGGTACCATCCTGTAGTGAACTGATGTCTTCTTCATTGTGCAGACAAAGATCTTGTTGTTTTTTGTCGCTAATTTCTTAATCCTAACAATCTTTCTGAGTTTCTTGACTTGACTGATATTCATGGACAAGTCATTTCCCCATATGCAAAAAGGGTCGAATAGTGGGTCAAAACCTCTGATAGCAGGACCTACATGTGCAAGACCAAATTATTAAAAACCTAAATATTAGACTGGTTCCTGCAATTGCACAATAATGTGCTATTAGACAACGGACCATGCACGTGCTAACCTCGATTGTAAACCTCAGTGCTTCACATTGTTTCCCTGCAACACATATAAGGTAGTTAGTCATCAGGTTAAGTAAGGGTTCGCATGCTATCAGTGAAATATGTTGATGAAAAATAATCACATTGCAGATTCATCAGATTAAATCAAGCCACAGGGAAAACCCATTTATCCAAACCAAGCATGATTAAGAACTAGGAAGTGTAGCACTTGTATATGTTTCTCATTTATTAAGTGCAACCAAATTCGATTTATTCCTCACATGCACAATAATACAAAATTCTACCCATGACAATTGGATATCGCATTGCAGAATTGAACCAAGCAGTTAACTAAACACCACAACAAATGAACCAAACATTAACTGAGCACCACATTGCACAATATAACATTGAACCAAGCAGTTAACTAAACACCACAACAAATGAATCAAACATTAACTAAGCACCACATTGCACAATATAACATACTCCTAATAGAAGATCAGGCAGTTAACCAAGCAGTTAACTATAGCCAATTGTAGCAATTGTATTTGTTTCTCATGTATTTACTACAACCAAATTCACTTTATTCCTCACATGGTATACAATAACAGAATGCACCCACAATTTTGTAAAGATAAATTTGATTTATTTCTCACATGGAATACAATACAAAATTGCAGCCTGAAGAATTGAACATCACATTTGTAGAATTGAACCAAATAGTTAACTGAAGATGACAACTAATTAACAAAATAGTTAATAAGTGAGCACCACACTGCACGACATATAGAACATATACACTAGAGCAACAGATTGCATGGTAAAATTAGATAGCACAATTTACTAGAATCTGTGAAGGAAAGGCAGGAGCAGCACACGCAATGGGTAAACCGAGCATGCATAACCAGCCCAGCTAGCAGATGGCAAGGTGCTCCTTCAAGATCTGGGGGTCGGCACGAATGGCAGCCATCGCGACCTCATCCGCGCATGCGACCATGATTTGATTCTCCGCTGCCAAATGCTCCTTGAGGTCCTGGCTATACTGTGTGCACCATGGCTTAGGCCGGCGCTTATTCGGTGGAGGGGTCGGTGATTTGGGTGGAAGGTGTCACGCCGGCGGTCGGGGCATGTGGGATGTGGAAGGAGGATGAGGATGGGGGTCGAGTGTGGATTACCTGCCTGGATAGGCAAGGCCGAGCAGCGTGAAGGAGGGTCTCCGACGAGGAGGCGGCGGCGCTGCAAGCAAGGACTGAAGGGTTCAACTTAGAAAGGAAGGCGGAAAGATGGGAAATGTGGCTTTTGGTAAGGGGAGGGGTGGGGAGGTAGATATTTCCGCGGAAGCCAAAAATTTGGAATCGCTTCAGCCAAAAAACTGGCGCGCAAAGTGTCATCAGACCTACAGTGCTCCAAGATATTTTGTGATGCATCTCACACGGTTGGTGATAATAAACTGTGTGCGATCTGCGTGATTTATTGTGTTGATCATTTGAATTATGTAATGGGGTCACATCTACAAAGGATGGTGTTTGAATTGTTAGAACTTTTATCTGGAGTGAACATGCAACTATAGGTGTGTCGTCGAAAAATTGGAATGATTCAGGGTTCATTTGTACATTTTCATACATTAACTGGGTTTTCCAGGCATTTTATGCGCATAATTCAAATTTGAACTACATGCACATGCTCCAGTGCATATAAACTTATTGAAAAACCAAATATGTGTCATTGGTTGCATGCTTAGGTCCCATGCAAGAAATGTGAATGAATTTCAAACACCGTGCCACCATCACTCGGCCGCAAAACATTGAGATGCCTGGTTTTTAAATTCTAGTAAATTCAAAACTCGTCTGAAATTCACGAAACTTGGCATGCTATCATGTAGCGGCATCAACATGTCGTGGTACAAATTTTGTCCCATTTGGGGCAGGTTTGGATATAAACTTCTCACAAACCAGAGCTTCTCACAACAAGCATGATGGTTTTGGTAGGGAACGTGCCACCTTTGGGGATGAAACGATATCCGTTGCCTCTTACTGCTTTCAAAAAATTTCGAGTGTCAACATAGAACACTAGGAGTGTTGTGCGAATTTTTGTGATTTTTCGGGGTTCGTTTGGATATTTTTATGCATTAACTGAGTTTTCAATGCATTTATGTGCATAATTCGAATTTGAACTACATGCACATGCTCCAGTGCATATAAATTGGTTGAAAAATCAAATCTGCGTCCTTGTGTGCATGCTTAGGTCCCATGATAGAAATGGGAATGAATTTGAAACACCAGGGCACCGTTGACTGGCGGCAAAACATTGAGATGCCTGATTTTTAAATTCTAGTAAATCCAAAACTCGTCCGAAATTCATGAAACTTGGCATGCTATCATGGAGCGGCATCAACATGCCGTGGTACAAATTTTGTCCCATTTGGGGCAGGTTTGGGTATATGCTTCTCACACACCGGGTCCTCTCACAACAGGCATGATGGTTTTCGGTAGGGAACGTCCCACCTTTGGGGACGAAACGATATCTGTTCCCTCTTATTGCTTTCAAAAATTTTCGATTGTCAACATAGAACAACACGAGTGTTGTGCGAACTTTTGTGATTTTTCGGGGTTCGTTTGGACATTTTTATGCATTAACTGAGTTTTCAATGCATTTATGTGCATAATTAAAATGTGAACTACGTGCACATGCTCCAGTGCATATAAATTGGTTGAAAAATCAAATGTGTGTCCTCGTGTGCATGCTTAGGTCCCATGCAAGAAATGGGAATGAATTTGAAGCACCATGGCACCGTTGATTGCCGGCAAAACATTGAGTTGCCTGGTTTTTAAATTCTAGTAAATCAAAAACTCGTCTGAAATTTCATGAAACTTGGCATGCTATCATGGAGCGGCATCAACATGTCGTGGTGCAAATTTTGTCCCATTGGGGCAGGTTTGGGTATATGCTTCTCACGAATCGGAGCTTCTCACAACAAGCATGATGGTTTTCGGTAGGGAACGTGCCACCTTTGGGGATGAAACGATATCCATTGCCTCTTATTGCTTTCAATTTTTTTCTCATGTCAACATAGAACAACATGAGTGTTGTGTGAATTTTTGTGATTTTTCGGGGTCCGTTTGGACATTTTTATGTATTAACTGAGTTTTCAATGCATTTATGTGCATAATTCAAATTTGAACTACATGCACATGCTCCAGTGCATATAAATTGGTTGAAAATCAAATCTGTTTTCTCGGGTGCATGCTTAGGTCCCATGCAAGAAATGGGAATGAATTTCAAACAACAGGGCACCGTTGATTGCCGGCAAAACATTGAGATGTCTGGTTTTTAAATTCTAGTAAAGCGAAAACTCGTCTGAAATTCATGAAACTTGGCATGCTATCATGGAGCGGCATCAACATGCCTGGTACAAATTTTGTCCCATTTGGGGCAGGTTTGGGTATATGCTTCTCACAAACCGGAGCTTCTCACAACAAGCATGATGGTTTTCGATAGGGAACGTCCCACCTTTGGGGACGAAACGATATCCATTGCCTCTTATTGCTTTCAATTTTTTTCTCGTGTGAACATCGAACAACAGGAGTGTTGTGTGATTTTTTGTGATTTTTCGGTGTTCGTTTGGACATTTTTATGCACTAACTGAATTTTCAATGCATTTATGTGCATAATTCAAATTTGAACTACATGCACATGCTCCGGTGCATATAAATTGATTGAAAAATCAAATCTGTGTCCTTGGGTGCATGCTTAGGTCCCATGCAAGAAATGGGCACGAATTTCAGACACCAGGGCACCGTTGATTGCCAGCAAAACATTGAGATGCCTGGTTTTTAAATTTTAGTAAATCCAAAATTCTGTTAACCATTAATGTGACGCCATGATACGTCTCCAACGTATCTATAAATTTTAATTGCTCCATGCTATATTATATACTATTTTAAATGTTTATTGGGCTTTATTATACACTTTTATATTATTTTTGGGACTAACCTATTAACCGGAGGCCCAGCCCAAATTGCTGTTTTTTTGCCTATTTCAGTGTTTCTAAGGAAAAGGATATCAAACGGAGTCCAAACGGAATGAAACCTTCGGAGACGTGATTTCCTCAACAAACATGATCCAGGAGACTTGGAGTGGACGTAAAGCAATCCATGAGGAAGGCACAAGGCAGGGGGCGCGCTTATCCCCCTGGGCGCGCCCTCCACCCTCGTGGGCCCCTCGTTGCTCCACCGACGTACTTCTTCCTCCTATAAATACCCATATACCCTGGAAACATCAGACACGGAGCCAAAACCCTAATTCCACCGCGGCAACCTTCTGTAGCCGTGATATCCCATCTTGGGGCCATTTCTTGAGCTCCGCCGGAGGGGGCATTGATCATGGAGGGCTTCTACATCAACACCATAGCCTCTCCGATAATGTGTGAGTAGTTTATTTTAGACCTTCGGGTCCATAGTTATTAGCTAGATGGCTTCTTCTCTCTCTTTGGATCTCAATACAAAGTTCCCATCGATATTCTTGGAGATCTATTTGATGTAATCTTCTTTTGCGGTGTGTTTGTCGAGATCCGATGAATTGTGGGTTTATGATCAAGTTTATCTATGAACAATATTTGGATCTCCTCTGAATTCGTATATGTATGATTGGTTTATCTTTGCAAGTCTCTTCGAATTATCAGTTTGGTTTGGCCTACTAGATTGATCTTTCTTGCAATAGGAGAATGCTTAGCTTTGGTTTCAATCTTGCGGTGCTCGATCCCAGTGACAGAAAGGGAAACGACATGTATTGTATTGTATTGTTGCCATCGAGGATAAAAAGATGGGGTTTATATCATATTGCATGAGTTTATCCCTCTACATCAAGTCATCTTGCTTAAGCGTTACTCTATTCTTATGAACTTAATACTCTAGATGCATGCTGGATAGCGGTCGATGTGTGGAGTAATAGTAGTAGATGCACGCAGGAGTCGGTCTACTTGTCTCGAACGTGATGCCTATATACATGATCATACCTAGATATTCTCATAATTATGCTTAATTCTATCAATTGCTCGACAGTAATTCGTTTACCCACCATAATACTTATGCTCTCGAGAGAAGCCACTAGTGAAACCTATGGCCCCCGGGTCTATTTCCCATCATATTAATCTTCCAACACTTAGTTATTTCTATTGCCGTTTATTTTACTTTGCATCTTTATTTCTCTTTATCATAAAAATACCAAAAATATTATCTTATCATATCTATCAGATCTCACTCTCGTAAGTGACCGTGAAGGGATTGACAACCCCTTTATCGTGTTCGTTGCGAGGTTCTTATTTTTTGTGTAGGCATGTGGGACTCGAGTTTAGTCTCCTACTGGATTGATACCTTGGTTCTCAAAAACAGAGGGAAATACTTATGCTACTTTACTGCATCACCCTTTCCTCTTCAAGGGAAAACCAACGCAGTGCTCAAGAGGTAGCAAGAAGGATTTCTGGCACCGTTGCCGGGGAGATCTACGCCAAGTCAAGACATACCAAGTACCCATCACAAACTCTTTTCCCTTGCATTACATTATTCGCCATTTGCTTCTCGTTTTCCTCTCCCCCACTTAACCCTTACCTTTTTATTCACCCTCTCTTTTTTGTTTGCCTCCCTCTTTCTTTTACCCCTCGCACTTTCTGCCGTTATGTCTGTAATTGGGGAAATTATTGTCGATATGAACAATAATAATAACATGGAAAATTCTGATGCTCCTGCTGAAGAACCCCCTATCTTACAGGCAAAAATATTCCAAATTGGTAGTGGTAATATTATTGGAAAAGGAGTTATCCAAGATTTCTTTACTTGTGTCGGTGCTTTGCCTTCTATGGGTAGTTCTATTCTTCATAGAACTAGTAGTCTTGTGGACGCTATCGCCATGCTTGTAGTTGAACTTGAAAGGCAATTTATGCACATACATCCTTGCATACAAAGTATTTTCCTAGAATTTTCTAATATTGAGCATTCTTCTGTTAAGCGTGCCGCTACTATCTTTTTGGCTTATGAGTTCAGATTTATAATAAAAGAGGCCAAAGAAATCTCTGTGCACTATAGGGTGGACGCTGGCCGTCCTCCCATAGAGGCAATCCTCTTTGATCAAGAGGAAATAATGCGCTTTCAATCTTTAGACTATGTTGTTTTTAATGAAAACCTTAGAAAAAAGGTTCCCACCAATGTCCTAGTTTATAGAATTTCCAAACTTAATGATAATTTTGCTATTCAAAATAATGAGCTAGGATATTCTCTTGAGTATAGGCTCACGAAGTTTTGTCAAAAGAATGCTTATAATGATGAATTGGTTGTGCAATATGAAGGGCCAAAGGAGGAACCTATACCTCCCAAAATTGATCTTGGGGACTTCTGTCCTATTAAATTTATCCCTTTTGATTACTTTTGCTTGCCTCAAAGAAAACTTGCTGCTGAACATAGAGAATATGAAATGAGTTTTCATGATCTATCGTATTATTATGGCAATGCCTAGATCTATCCTTACTTTTATGCCTAGCTAGGGGCATTAAACGATAGCGCTAGTTGGGAGGCAACCCAATGTTATTTTTATTCCTTGCTTTTTGCTCCTATTTAGAAATAAATAATTTATCTAGTCTATGTTATGGCTGTGTTTTTTGTGTTTAATTAGTGTTTGTGCCAAGTAGAACTGTTGGGAAGACTTGGGGAAAGTCTTTTTAATCTTGCTGTAAAAAATAGAAACTTTAGCGCTCACGAGAATTGCTGCCATTTTTATTTGGAAGGCGCTATTTAGTTAATTTCTTTTTGGAGATTTTTAAAGATAAATTACTCACGTCCAGCAATTTATTTTAGAATTTTTGGGGTTCTAGAAGTTTTCGTGTGTTGTTTGCTTATTTTGATGAATCTATGGCTAGTAAAATAATTTATAAACCATAGAGAAGTTGGAATACAGTAGGTATAACACCAATATAAATAAAAAATGAGTTCATTACAGTACCTTGAAGTGGTGTTTTGTTTTCTTTCGCTAACGGAGCTCGAGAGATTTTCTATTTTGAGTTTTATGTTGTGAAGTTTTCAAGTTTTGGGTAGAGATTCGATGGATTATGGAACAAGGAGTGGCAATAGCCTAAGCTTGGGGATGCCCATGGCACCCCAATATAATCTAAGGACACCAAAAAATCAAAGCTTGGGGATGCCCCGTAAGGCATCCCCTCTTTCGTCCTCGTCCATCAGTAACTTTACTTGGAGCTATATTTTTATTCACCACATAATATGGGTTTTGCTTGGAGCGTCTTGTATGATTTGAGTCTTTGCTTTTTAGTTTACCACAATCATCCTTGCTTTACACACCTTTTGAGAGAGACACACATGATTCGGAATTTATTAGAATACTCTATCTGCTTCACTTATATCTTTTGAGCTATATAGTTTTGCTCTAGTGCTTCACTTACATATTTTAGATCAAGGTGGTGGATTTGTTTTATACAAACTATTGTTCTCTCATGCTTCACTTATATTATTTTGAGAGTCCTTTAGAACAACATGGCAATTTATTTTAGGATTAATAAAAAATTTCTTATGAGTGTGTTGAATACTATGAGAAGTTTGATACTTGATAATTGTTTTGAGATATGGAGATAGTGATATTAGAGTCATGCTAGTTCAGTAGTTGTGAATTTGAGAAATACTTGTGCTTAAGTTTGTGATTCCCGTAGCATGCATGTATGGTGAACCATTATGTGATGAAGTCGTAGCATGATTTATTTATTGATTGTCTTCCTTATGAGTGGTGGTCGGGGACGAGCGATGGTCTTTTCCTACCAATCTACCCCCCTAGGAGCATGCACGTAATACTTTATTTCGATAACTAATAGATTTTTGCAACAAATATATGAGTTCTTATGACTAATGTTGAGTCCATGGATCAAACGCACTCTCACCCTTCCACCATTGCTAGCCTCTCTAATACCGCGCAATTTTCGTCGGTATCATACACCCATCATATACCTTCCTCAAAACAGCCACCATACCTACCTATTATGGCATTTCCATAGCCATTCCGAGATATATTGCCATGTAACTTTCCACCGTTCCGTTTGTTATGACACGCTTCATCATTGTCATATTGCTCGCATGATCATGTAGTTGACATCGTATTTGTGGCAAAGCCACCGTTCATAATTCTTTCATACATGTCACCATGAATCATTGCACATCCCGGTACACCGCCAGAGGCATTCATATAGAGTCATATTTTGTTCTAAGTATCGAGTTGTAATTCTTGAGTTGTAAAGTAAATAAAAGTGTGGTGATCATCATTATTAGAGCATTGTCCCAAGTGAGGAAAGGACGATGGAGACTATGATTCTCCCACAAGTCGGGATGAGACTCCGGACGAAAAAAGAGGCCAAAATAGAAAAAAAAGGAAGAAAGAAGGCCCAAATAAAAAATGAGAGAAAAAGAGAGAAGGGACAATGCTACTATCCTTTTTCCACACTTGTCCTTCAAAGTAGCACCATGATCTTCATGATAGAGAGTCTCCTATGATATCACTTTCATATACTAGTGGGAATTTTTCATTATAGAACTTGGCTTGTATATTCCAATGAAGGGCTTCCTCAAAATGCCCTAGGTCTTCATGAGCAAGCAAGTTGGATGCACACTCACTTAGTTTCTTTTGTTGAGCTTTCATATACTTATAGCTCTAGTGCATCTGTTGCATGGCAATCCCTACTCACTCACATTGATATCTATTGATGGGCATCTCCATAGCCCATTGATATGCCTAGTTGATGTGAGACTATCTTCTCCCTTTTTGTCTTCTCCATAACCACCATTCTATTCCACATATAGTGCTATGTCCATGGCTCACGCTCATGTATTGCGTGAAGATTGAAAAAGTTTGAGAACACCAAAAGTATGAAACAATTGCTTGGCTTGTCATCGGGGTTGTGCATGATTTAAATACTTTGTGTGGTGAAGATAGAGCATAGCCAGACTATATGATTTTGTAGGGATAACTTTCTTTGGCCATGTTATTTTGAGAAGACATAATTGCTTAGTTAGTATGCTTGAAGTATTATTATTTTTATGTCAATATTAAAATTTTGTCTTGAATCTTTTGGATCTGAATATTCATGCCACAAATAAGAGAATTACATTGAGAAATATGTTAGAAAGCATTCCACATCAAAAATTCTTTTTTATTATTTACCTACTCAAGGACGAGCATGAATTAAGCTTGGGGATGCTTGATATGTCTCCAACGTATCTATAATTTTTTATTGCTCCATGCTATATTATATACTATTTTAAATGTTTATTAGGCTTTATTATACACTTTTATATTATTTTGGGACTAACCTATTAACCGGATGCCCAACCCAAATTGCTGTTTTTTTGCCTATTTCAGTGTTTCGAAGGAAAAGGATATCAAACGGAGTCCAAATGGAATGAAACCTTCGGAGACGTGATTTCCTCAACAAACGTGATCCAGGAGACTTGGAGTGGATGTAAAGAAATCAGCAAGGAAGGAACGAGGCAGGGGGCACGCCTACCCCCCTGGCGCGCCCTCCACCCTCGTGGGCCCCTCGTTGCTCCACCGATGTAATTCTTCCTCCTATAAATACCCATATACCCTGGAAACATCAGACACGGAGCCAAAACCCTAATTCCACCGGTGCAACCTTATGTACCCGTGAGATCCCATCTTGGGGCCTGTCGGTGTCAAAACCGGCGGATCTCGGGTAGGGGGTCCCGAACTGTGCGTCTAGGCCGGATGGTAACAGGAGGCAGGGGACACGATGTTTTACCCAGGTTTGGGCCCTCTCGATGGCGGTAAAACCCTACATCCTGCTTGATTAATATTGATGATATGGGTAGTACAAGAGTAGATCTACCGCGAGATCAGAGAGGCTAAACCCTAGAAGCTAGCCTATGGTATGATTGTATGTTGTGATTGTTGTCCTACGGACTAAAACCCTTCGGTTTATATAGACACAGGAGAGGGTTAGGGTTACACAAGGTCGGTTACAAAGGAGGAGATATCCGTACATGTATCGCCTAGCTTGCCTTCCACGCCAAGTAGAGTCCCATCCGGACACGAGACGAAGTCTTCAATCTTGTATCTTCATAGTCTAACAGTCCGGCCAATGGAGATAGTCCGGCTGTCCGGAGACCCCCTAATCCAGGACTCCCACAGTAGCCCCTAAACCAGGATTTAATGACGATGAGTCTGGCGCGCAGTATTGTCTTTGGCATTGCAAGGTGGGTTCCTTCTCTGAATACATCACAGAAGAATTTGAATACGAGGATAGTGTCCGACCCTGCAAAATAAGTTCCACATTCCACCGTAGAGAGAATAATATTTTTGCAGATCTGATGACGTTACGTCATGGCCCGGTGATTATTCGAACCATTTCTTTTAACCAGCCCCGCACATAACGCGAGGCAGTTTTTCGACACGTCTTGTCAAAGCAGAGATCGTGTCCCCTTATTACGGGATTATCATCAATACGGGCGTGGGTAACCCAACCGCGCCATCAATTGAGGTGCTTGGGGGATAATCGAGTTTTACCAGGCAAGTGGGGATGCTTAGTTTTGTCCGCCCATATAAAGGGATAAGGATTCACCTTTCTATCCACGCCTTCTTCCTCCTTTGCTCATCCGCTCCCGCACACTCGAGCTCTAGCGCCCAAGTCCTCACTTCCATCTCAACCTTCTCCAACCATGTCTGGAGCGGGAGGCAAGTGGATGGTCTCCTCCGTCACGGAGGGAGACATCAAGAAACCGAGGAGAGCCGGATACCTGCCCGACGACATCGCGCACTGGCTCCCAGATGAGGGGCAGCTCATCCCCACCCCCAGGCCCCATGAGAGGGTGGTATTCCTCACCCATTTCCTCCGCGGACTGGGATTCCCTCTCCATCCCTTCGTCTGGGGGCTCATGTTATATTACGACCTGGATTTCCACGATCTGGCCCCGAACTTCATCCTCAACATCTCGGCGTTTATCGTCGTGTGTGAGGCCTTCCTCCGCATCAAGCCCCACTTCGGCTTATGGCTGAAGACGTTCAACGTCAAGCCGAAGGTGGTGGGCGGCCGCCAGGAGGAGTGCGGAGGCGCCATGGTGGGCAAGATGCCCAACATAACATGGCTCGAGGGCTCCTTTGCGGAAACCATAAAGGGGTGGCAATCGGGGTGGTTCTATATCACTGAGCCGCGCGACCCCGCATGGGTTGCGGCCCCCGAGTTCTGATCTGGCATCCCCATGCGACTCACCTCCTGGAAAGAGAAGGGCCTGTCCTGGGGTAGTTCAAAAGAGCTGACCGGACTCCAAACATGTATTCAAAACATGGTGGACAAGAAGCTCAAGCTTGTCAACATAGTCCAGGTTATGCTCATCCGCTGGATACTCCCGTGCCAAAAACGGGAGTTCACCTTGTGGGAGTTCAATCCGGCGCAACACCGGACTCTGAAGAGGCTCTTCGACACGACTCATGAAGACGCCTGGAGGGTGCTGTTCAAAAGTGCCGAGGTCCCTCCCCCTATCATTGAGGATCGCGGATTTAGCGCGAAGCGCCAAGCTAGTTCGGTAAGCTGCTTTACCTTTCATAGGATACTTATTTTTTATATAGATTGACTCTATGCGGGATCTAAACTCCCGGACCTTTGATAGGACTGGCAGAAGATGGCCGGACAGATCGACTGTCCGGCTCCTTTGCCCGAAGGCCCCGCAGACGCTCTTCTGGCGAAGATGCTGACTCCGGCCCCTTATAAGGTGTCGGAGAAGATCAAGAAGGCCAAGGGAACTCGAAAGAGTTCCCGACGCCAGGCGTCGTCGGACTCATCGTCCGATGACTCTGCGGCGCACTCTTCCCCTGAAGACGAGGAGGAGGAAGAAGATGCTCCCCCACCGACTGGGGGAGACAAGAAAAGGAAGGCCACCCCAACTGGGGAGGCCGGAGGGTCCAAGAAGGGAAGGACTCTCCTTCCGGACAGCTCCACCGCCGCCGACGAAAGCGAAGACGAGTGGTTGCCCAGGGCCAAGCCCCCGGGGAGATCGTAAGTATTCGGATACCAAAGTTACCCATAGGATTCCTTCGTCGCACTACTTTTCCTAACGCCGAACTCAATTGTGCAGGCCGCCCCGAGCGAATATCGAGGTATCATCGGACGGCTCCCTGGGCTCGTCGGACATGGATAGCGATCCAGTCCCGACCGCCACCTCCCCTCATCCTGTCGACGATGCAGAGGTGTTGTCTCAAGAGGCACCGGATCGAGGGGAGACAGTCCCGGAGGTGCCTCAAGGCGACTTTCCGGACTTCAGGAGCCGCGGGGATGGGGCCCCCGAGAGCTCCGAGTTCGTCTCTCAGCCGAACACCGTGCCGGACCCTCCAGCGGTTCCGGACTCGGGCAGGCGGCCTCCTTCTAAGGGGGGCAAAATGCCTGTGCCGATGACCTCTGTCCATCCAGAGGCACCGGACCATCTTCTTTGCAGCGCTTCCATCGACGAGGAGCACCGCACTATCATGAGTGCGGTGATCCAGAAGGTTCAGTCCGCCAAGAGCGGATTGACTGAAGCCTGCGCCAGCCTTCTAACAGGCTTTAAGGTAAGTGTGTTTAAAATGTAGTAGAAATACTACCGCATAGATAGTAGCCCCTGATGCTTTGTTCGGTGTTCACAAAGAAAAGCCGGACAGAGGATCAAATAATATCGCAGGAGTCTAATATAAGTATGTCAATATGCATATGCAGGCTTCGCTGCTGGCGTCCGCCGTACTAACTGCGGAGGTCGCCGTACTGAAGCAGGACCTCGAGGGGTCCAAGAAAGAGCTTGGCCTTGCCAATAGGAAGCTCGTGGAGAACAAGGGTAAGTAATACCCCATTTATAGATATGTATATATAAAAAGGACGCGATTGCAAAATGATAGGATCGTTGTATGTTTGCCAGGGGCCACGACCGAGGTGGCGACCCTGAAGCAAGCGCTAACCAAGGCTGAAGATACAGCGGCCAAGGAGCGCACCGAGCGAGAGAAGCACGAGGCTCGGGTGGGCGAGGTGTAGCAAGAGCTCCAGGCTCTCATGACAAAGCACGAGGCGTTGGAGCTTGACTCGAAGAGGCGAGAGTTTGAGCTTGCCGCGGCCCTTGAGAGGGCAAAGAGTGCCAAGGCCGAGGCCCAGAAGGCCCTCCAGGAGATCGACGCGATGAAGAAGATAACGGCGGGTAAGGCTTTCTATATGCAAAGCAAGCATGTAAAAGTAAATTACCGATTACTTACCCGGACCCGGAGCTCTTCAAGAGCATTCGCAGATTTGCCCCGCAGTGTGTCTGATGCCGCACAATTTTGCCAGGCCGAGGACGGAAGCTCGACGAAGAAGCTATTCTGGTCTCAGTATGCTGAGGCCGAACATCCGGTGCCGATGAGCGACCAGCTGAAGCAGATGGTCGAGCTACATAAGGCAGCCGATCAGGCCATGAAGGGCTTTATAGTTTGACTGTGGCCTGGCGACGCCCTTCCGAACAGCTTCTTCGGCCTGGTGAGGCGGCTTGTGGATGCCATCCCATGGCTGGAGGTCGTCAAGTGATCTGTCTTCATTGAAGGTGCACGCCGGGCTTCCGCCCGTGTAAAAATGCAGTGGGTCAAGCTAGACGCCGTGAAGCTGATCAAGGAGGGGCCGCCGGAGGGCAAGGAGCACCGCCACCCCGAGATGTATTACGAGGGTGTTCTGCTGGGTGCCCGTCTTATCGCGGATGAGTGTTCGAAAGATGTAATATTTGAGTAAACTTGCTCGTTTTATGCTATATTTATGAAAACTTGTTTCATATGCGCCATGCAATGCTTGTTTGAATTTAAAATATTACCTTATGTTTGGTTGTTTATCCAATCTGAGAGATGGCTAGTCCTCGGCTTCTGCCCCCATGCCGCTAGTGCTGGGGTGTTCGGGATAAACCTGAGCACTCTTGTTCCCATATTTGGGTCCTTCGAGGGAGGTGCTCAGCGCAACGAACAAGGCAACCAGACTAATATTGCTTTATCACTCTCACTTAGCCATAGAATTCTATAATTTTAAATTTCGGCAAAGCCCCTGGTATTCGGAAGGCCGAATTCGGGGCGCGATACATGCCTTTAAGCCGGACAGGGCCGACCCCTCTCCCTAAGAGGCACACGTCTTTAAGGACTCGAAAAAACCTCGCCGAACAGCGACCAGTCGCTCGCCTTATCATGACAGTCAGTTTTAGCTTTCTCTACTGAGGTGCTCAGCCCGGCAGAACCGGGGCACAATCGCAGTAGTTCTCCTAGCGCTACCTTAGCCGATAGAGCGGAACGTAATGTACCAAAACATAGGAGCCAGGCAAACCCAACATTTGACCAAAGACATGATTCGGAGCTGATGCATATAATGCTATAAGTTCGGGGTGCTGCACTTGTGAAAGTGTTCGGACTTTTCACACCGCATTGTGGGGTACGTGAGCCCCTGGTGTATTGGCCGTACCAAAGTGTAGGGTTGCAAGGTGTCGTTAATGAACACACACACACACACACACAGATATATATATAATGCAATAATGGTCGTAATGTAATGCATTGTTTATTAAAAAGCTGCGTTAAAGAGTGATACAGATAGTGTGATAAGCAAAAAGTAGGACTAAGTCCCTTCCAAGGGCGAGCTGAGGGATGATATGAAATCGGAGATCAACCTGGGAATTCCGTTGTATAACATAGATGTCTGCCTCCTTGGTTGCTGCATCATGTGTTCGGCAATAGTGCTGCCGGTCAGTGTTTTCAAAGATTAAGGTCCTGAAAAAAGAAAAAAAATAATCAAACGGGAAGCCCCTAGTGCGGTTTAGGCCGCGTTTTGGGGCGTGCCACAGTTGTGCCCCCCTCCCCACAAGTGCCCATGGTATTTTTAATGCGTAATTATGTACGCACGACACAAATATCACCGTTGGGCTGGGATTGGAGTGGCCGCCGTATTGCTAGGCGAGCTCAGATCATGCCAGGCGGTCTATTTGCTGATTGCCCCGAGCGCTCTTGATACTTTGAAACACCGAACTGGTTGATTGCCTTGAGAGGCTGCTTTGTGCTTCTGCTGCGAGGGCCGCGGTGTGCTCCTCTGTTCGGAGGGAGCGCTCTATGTTTCCATTGACTGTAATAACTCCGCGGGGTCCTGGCATCTTGAGCTTGTGGTATGCATAATGCGGTACCGCATTGAATCTAGCAAATGCGGTTCGCCCGAGCAGCGCGTGATAACCACTGCGGAACGGGACTATATCGAAGATTAACTCTTTGCTTCGGAAGTTATCCGGGGATTCGAAGACCACTTCTAGTGTAATTGAGCCTGTGCAATGGCCCTCTACGCCTGGAATAACGCCCTTAAAGGTTGTTTTTGTGGGTTTGATCCTTGAGGGGTCTATACCCATTTTGCGCACTCTGTCCTGATAAAGCAGGTTCAGGCTGCTACCGCCGTCCATAAGGACTCGAGTGAGGTGAAATCCGTCGATGATTAGGTCTAGGACCAGTGCGGAAAATCCGCCATGACGAATACTAGTGGGGTGGTCGCTGCGATCGAAGATGATCGGGTAGGAGGACCAAGGGTTGAACTTTGGGGCAACTGGCTCCAACGCATATACGTCCCTGAGCGCACGCTTCCGCTCCCTCTAGGGGATGTGGGTTGCGTATATCATGTTCACCGTCCGCACTTGCAGGGGAAACCTCTTCTGTCCTCCAGTGTGCGGCTGCCGGGGTTCCTCCTCGTCATCGCTATGCGGCCCCTTGTCCTTGTTTTTGGCAATTAACTTGCCGGCCTGCTTGAACACCCAACAATCCCTGTTGGTGTGATTGGCTGGCTTGTCTGGGTGCCGTGTATTTGACACGAGCGATCGAGTATACGGTCCAAGCTGGACGGACCCGGCGTACTTTGTTTGAATGGCTTTTTCTGCTGACTGGGTTTAGAGCCTTTGAATCCGGCATTGACTGCCATATCCTCAGTATTTTCGCTGTTAATGTGGCGCTTATGCTTGTTGCGACATGACCTACTATTTCCGTCCTTGTTATCTAAGGTACCATGGTTTTTTGAGAGGTTATTATTGCGAGCCAGCCAGCTGTCTTCTCCCGCACAAAAGCGGGTCATGAGCGTCGTGAGAGCTGCCATAGATTTCGGCTTTTCCTGACCAAGGTGCCGGGCTAGCCACTCGTGTCGGATGTTGTGCTTGAAAGCCGCTAAGGCCTCCGCATCCGGACAGTCGACGATTTGATTTTTCTTTGTTAGGAACTGAGTCTAGAATTGCCTGGCCGACTCTTCTGGCTGCTGAATTATGTGGCTCAAATCATCGGCGTCTGGTGGTCGCACATAAGTGCCCTGAATGTTGTCGAGGAATGCGGCTTCCAGATCTTCCCAACAGCTAATGGAGTCTGCTGGCAAGCTGTTAAGCCAATGCCGCGCTGGTCCTTTGAGCTTTAGTGGGAGGTATTTGATGGCGTGTAAGTCATCACCGCGGGCCATGTGGATGTGGAGGAGAAAGTCCTTAATCCATACTGCGGGATCTGTTGTGCCATCGTATGATTCAATGTTTACAGGTTTGAAACCTTCTGCGAATTGATGTTCCATTACTTCGTTTGTGAAGCATAAGGGGTGTGCGGCACCTCTGTATTGGGCTATATCTCGACGTAGCTCGAATGGGTCTTGCCCGCTGAGTTCGGCCCGGCCGGGTTTGCTTTTAATGTATCCAGCGTGACGTTTGTCGTCTCGCAGAGTGGTGCGCCCTTGTGATCCGTAGATTGATCTTGAATGCTTTGCCTTGTCCTCCAACATGTCTCGCAGGTCTAGCATATCTCCCCATGTCTTTTTATTTGAATGGCGTTGGGGTGGAGGCTGAGTTTTTGGCTGGAATGCCTCTCTATCGCGGCCACGAGGTGGCCGATCAGCCGTGTCATACGCTTCTTCCTCCAGTCGGGGTAGTAACCTGCACCTTGGGTAACTCTTGGAGGGGTGCTCGAGTTTATATTCCTCGGCCGCGAGGACTTCAGTCCATTTGTCAGCTAGCAGATCTTGATCAGCTTGAAGCTGCTGCTGTTTTTCTTCAGGCTATTTGTCGGGGCCATAAGCCGGCGCTTGAAGCGCTCTTGTTCGACGGGATCCTCTGGGACGGCGAATTCATCGTCACCGAGGCTTGCCTCGTCTTCGGAGGGGGGATGTAATTGTCATCCTCCTCCTCTCCATCTGCCGCTCTCTCAGGAGAGCTTGCTCCTTCATCCTCCTGCTCTAAGTCTTGCTGGAGGGGATTGTTGTTGTCTTCGCCACTGTCCGGAGTATTATTATCTCCTATGTCGGTATCACCACTTTTGCTTTGGCGGGACTTAGAGCGGCGCCGCTGACGTCGGCGCTTGGGTTGCTTCTTGGAGGGGTCATCCTCCGCTATCTCATCGCCATTGCCTGCATTGGGTGTATCCACCATGTATATGTCATATGACGAGGTGGCTTTCCAGTGCCCTATAGGTGCTGGTTCATGTTCGTCTCCTACATCGTCGTCCATACCGTCGATGTCTTCGGAGTCGAAGTCGAGCATGTCGGTTAAATCATCGCCAGTGGCTACATTGTGGGTGGTGGGTGGGCGTCGAATTTTTCGTCGTCCGCATCCCAATCCTGTTGGCCATAATCCGGTCAGGGCTCTCCTGACAAAGAGAGAGACCTTAGTGAATTCAGAATGTCGCCAAAGGGCGAGTGCTGCAAGATATCTGCGGCGGTGAATTCCATAATCGGCGCCCAATCGGATTCGATTGGCAGGGGCGCGGGTGGTTCAGAGTCAGAAAAAGAGTCCGACACCTTGGACTCACGGGCTGCACAGAGGGGTATGCTGGTGTTCGGCTCGATCGCGGTTGAGACTGCAGCCCCTGAGGCGGTGTCTAACCACCCGTCCTCGATTGGCGCAGTTGGCTCCGAACTAAGGGTCAGAGCTGATGCGGGCGCGGCTTCTGGGGATACTGTTCGGCGGCAGAGCTAGGTCATACCCATCGCGACAGAGCGGCGTGCCCGGCTGTGGCTCGAATCCGTCGAAGATCAAGTCTCCGCGGATGTCGGCAGTGTAGTTCAAACTTCCAAAGCTGACCTGATGGCCAGGGGCGTAGCTTTCAATCTGCTCCAGATGGCCAAGCGAATTAGCCCGCAGTGCAAAGTCGCCGAATACGAAGATCTGTCCGGGGAGAAAAGTCTCACCCTGGACCGCATCGCTATCGATGATAGTAGGAGCCATCAAGCCGAACGGCGACGACACAACGGAACTCTCAATGAAAGCACCAATGTCGGTGTCAAAACCATCGGATCTCGGGTAGGGGGTCCCGAACTATGCGTCTAGGACGGATGGTAACAGGAGGCAGGGGACACGAAGTTTTACCTAGGTTCGGGCCCTCTCGATGGAGGTAAAACCCTACGTCCTGCTTGATTAATATTGATGATATGGGTAGTACAAGAGTAGATCTACCACGAGATCAGAGAGGCTAAACCCTAGAAGCTAGCCTATGGTATGATTGTATGTTGTGATTGTTGTCCTACGGACTAAAACCCTTCGGTTTATGTAGACACCGGAGAGGGTTAGGGTTACACAAGGTCGGTTACAAAGGAGGAGATATCCGTACACGTATCGCCTAGCTTGCCTTCCACACCAAGTAGAGTC
Organism: Triticum dicoccoides; assembly: GCF_002162155.2. Classification (NCBI taxonomy): domain Eukaryota; kingdom Viridiplantae; phylum Streptophyta; class Magnoliopsida; order Poales; family Poaceae; genus Triticum; species Triticum dicoccoides. The sequence goes on along the minus strand of NC_041384.1, from coordinate 516,005,062 downwards.
CCATCCGGACACGAGACGAAGTCTTCAATCTTGTATCTTCATAGTCTAACAGTCCGGTCAATGGAGATAGTCCGGCTGTTCGGAGACCCCCTAATCCAGGACTCCCACAGGGCCTTTTCCGGAGCTCCGCCGGAGGGGGCATTGATCACGGAGGGCTTCTACATCAACACCATAGCCTCTCTGATGATGTGTGAGTAGTTTATTTCAGACCTTCGGTTCCATAGTTATTAGCTAGATGGCTTCTTCTCTCTCTTTGGATCTCAATACAAAGTTCTCCTCGATCTTCTTGGAGATCTATTCGATGTAATCTTCTTTTGCGGTGTTTTTGTCGAGATCCGATGAATTGTGGGTTTATGATCAAGTTTATATATGAACAATATTTGAATCTCCTCTGAATTATTTTATGTATGATTGGTTTATCTTTGCAAGTCTCTTCGAATTATCAGTTTGGTTTGGCCTACTAGATTGATATTTCTTGCAATAGGAGAAGTGCTTAGCTTTGGGTTCAATCTTGCGGTGCTCGATCCCAGTGACAGAAAGGGAAACGACACATATTGTATTATTTCCTTCGAGGATCAAAAGATGGAGTTTATATCATATTGCATGAGTTTATCCATCTACATCATGTCATCTTGCTTAAGGCGTTACTCTGTTCTTATGAACTTAATACTCTAGATGCATGCTGGATAGCGGTCGATGTGTGGACTAATAGTAGTAGATGCAGGCAGGAGTCGGCTACTTGTCTCAGACATGATTCCTATATACATGATCATACCTAGATATTCTCATAATTATGCTCAGTTCTATCAATTGCTCGACAGTAATTCATTTACCCACCGTAATACTTATGCTCTCGAGAGAAGCCATTAGTGAAACCTATGGCCCCCGGGTCTATTTTCCATCATATTAATCTTACAACACTTAGTTATTTCTATTGCCGTTTATTTTACTTTGCATCTTTATTTCTCTTTATCATAAAAATACCAAAAATATTATCTTATCATATCTATCAGATCTCACTCTCGTAAGTGACCGTGAAGGGCTTGACAACCCCTTTATCGCGTTGGTTGCAAGGTTCTTATTTGTTTGTGTAGGTGCGTGGGACTCGAGCGTAGTCTCCTACTGGATTGATACCTTGGTTCTCAAAAACTGAGGGAAATACTTATGCTACTTTACTGCATCACCCTTTCCTCTTCAAGGGAAAACCAACACACTGCTCAAGAGGTAGCAGGCCACGTGTCTTGGTTTTAATGGCTGTAGGAGGTGCCGTGCGGACAGCTACTTGACCTTGACTGAACAGGAGGCGTGCGAGTGTCGTCCGGTGCGCAGGCTGACCGAGAGGCGTGAAAGCTGTCCTCGAGTGCGCAGGCTCATTGGAAAGCATACGAGCTGTATGCTGCACATGCTCACTGGGAAGAGAGCCCTTTGATTTCCATGGCCACCCGCCTTGCTCGCGTCCTCTCCATTAATGGCGCCCAAGCCGCAGTTTAATTTGCCGTTTAAGTATAAAACACTCATCGCAAACGTTTTAGTTAGAACACCCGTATGCAAACCGACAGCTTCCCCAGGAAGCCAAGAGAAAATGTGCCTAGCAGGATTTCTGCAGCTCTTGATCTCAAACGATTTAGATTGAACACCCTATGCAAAGTGAGAGCAGCGCAGGATTTGTGCATCCATTCAACACAAACGGTTGTTTTGGATGACCCATGTGCAACCACGTACAAACAATTTGGTAAGATCTGCATCTGTCATATTGGGTATGTTGCCATTTGTCAAACTAGAAAGATCTACATTTGTTGATCTAGTAACGTTGCCATTTGTCAATCCTTGTAACACTGTGATTTGTCAAAATATGCAGCTATAAATCATTAGCGCTATGTAATTTTTGCAACTAAAATTCAGTAATTAAGCATAGATTTCATTCATAGATTAAGCAGTTGTTTTTAATTTATACAAACAGTTCAACTCGACAGCTGAACCGACCAAACTTTTCCGCAATTGTTGCCAACCACGTACTGAAATAGCTAGTTCAACTATATATACTAGCTAATTTTAAGTACGTTGTATAGTTCGACCACACATCTATAGTCAGATGAACTGAACAAAATAGCCCCTAAATACTACTACCATGGAGGGGCTTTGTGCTACTTCCGGCAGCCTCTCCTCTGCCGAGCGCACTCAGTAAGAGGAAGAGGAGGAGGAGCCTACCGACGAGCTAGACAAATGCAATACGGTGCCTGCCGCTGCTGCATGTTCAGCGATGCTCGCCAGCTCGAACGCCCACTGCCGCTCCAGACGATCCCTCTTGAAGCGGCCGGACTGCTCGTAGATCTCATGATTCCTCGCCTCTGCATCGGCATGTGCTGCGGCCACAGCTGCGGTAAGGCTCTTTGCATGCTTGACGAGGCGCTCCTCCTCCTCCCGCAAGAACTCGATGTAGCGCGCAAGGTCGCTGACGCACGTGAGGGCCTCTACCTCCGCCCCCCTCCTTCGGGCGGCGGTGGCGGAGCGGGTGATGATCCTGGCGGTCGACAATGGGCTGGCGGCCATGGCGGCCGATGATGGGGTGGTGGCCACGACCACCACCTCCCGCCTTTGGGCCGCGGTGGTGGAGCGGGTGATGGCCACGGTGGCCGACACTGGGGTGGCGGCCACGACAGTCACCTCCTGCCGTCGGGCCCGGCAGCGGAGCGAGAGATGGCCCTGGCTTTCTATGGTGGTGTGGCGGCAACAGCTACCGATGGGCAGCGGTGGCGGAGCGTCTGGTGGGTGTTCCACGCACACCCAACAGGGACGCCACATGCACTACACTACACCGGAGACTGCGCCGCTGCCGCGGTGTAGCCTCCCAGCTGGAGCTGTCCTCTGATGACGGCGGAGTGGCTGAGCGACGACGACGGACCAGTGTCATTGGCGATTGTGGGAGAAGCAGACGAGATAAGCTACATGGAGGGAGGGGAAAATGGGACGCAGGACTCGCCGGCCATGAGGGTTTTTATAGCAGGCCGGTAAGCATTGGGATTTTGGCGGATTTCACCGAGTCGGGCGGGAAGCTTGCGCAGGAACCTGCAAGGTTGCGTGGGAACAGGCTCACAGACGATTCATTGGCGCCACCGTTTGGCCGAAAGAACGCCCCCCCCCCCCGCCGCGCTGCGCAAGCTTGCGCTGTAAGCCGTCTACGGCAGCGGGGTGACAAGACATGCGAGAGGAGGACGAGAGGACACGTACACATACAGTCAATAACAAAAATGTTTGCAATTTAATTAGCTGCTATACTCCCGTCCTAGTTTATAAGTAGGATTTAACTAATAAAATACGAATGCATGTCGCCATAGATTATATCATTGGAGTCATATTTGAACATAGTTTCCAGCTATACAATTTTTTAACATGCATTAACACTTTTTTGGCTAAATTTAAGGTTATACACTAGCAAGCGCTTGTCCGCAACACACATGGCTTATTCCATCACAAACAGCTCTCATGGATCAATTGTCTGCCACGTATCGCACACACAACTCTAATTTGATTCGTGCTTGATGTCTCCGACATCGCTCGCACAGTTCACCTTATTTGCCATGTATCACTGTGTCGTCCTCTACTTGCGTCCCTCGGCAAGCTCTGCTCGCCGTTAGGTGCCGCGGCGCGCTCTGCTCGCGTCCGTCGGCGCGCTCAACTTGTGGACAACTTTTCCTTGAGGCGACCGTGGAGCGCTCTGCTCGCATCCCTCCGCACGCGCTCTGCCAGCAGTTGGGCGTGCGCACGGTCACGTCGGGGGCCCCATATGCATGCGGTTGCGTCGCGTGCGTTGCCACGCGATGCATTTACGTGCAGTACAATGGAGTTACTCGCTGCAAATTAGAACTGCCATCAGGGCCTTTTGATATTCCTGGCCATCCGGCTTCCCCTTTAATTCCCGCGGCCATTATAACCTTAGTCTCTTCAACCTTTCAATCGCGCCCCACAACACAACAAGCACACCCATGACGACACATAGAGAGGGGATGTCTGGCGGCGCTCTAATGGAGTTCGGTGAGCATAGAGTGGAGACCCACGTGAGGGAGACGGATCTCTTGGTGGTGTACACCATCGACCCGGCCGTGGTGGAGGACTACATCAACAGTGTGAGCAATTGCTTGCTGGAGACAAGTACAAGGTGGTCGGCATCGACCTCCAGTACACTGTCGGTCATCCCGGCATAGATCAGAAGGTTGCCGTTGCCCAGTTGTGCGTGCGCCATCATGTCCTCATCTACCACTACTGCATGGCCACAGAGCCTTGCGACCGTTTCAACAGGTTTGTCAACAGCACTGACTACAGGTTCGCCACGGTGGATACCAAAGACGATGTAAAAGCGCTCGGTCTTACGGACTTGGCCTGCAAGAACCTTGTTGAAATCCATGACCACTATAGGGTCTGGGGCAGCATGAAGCAGGACTCCTTGGTCGAACTCGCCTCGGCCATCATCGACCCCTACTACGAAAAAATGAAGCAGGATGCCTAGAGAACAAGTCCCGTATCTTGGCACAAGGCCTGGATGGGGCAACTGGATGAACGTCACCTCAGGTTCGCAGCCAAGAGTGTGTACACATGCTATGAGATGCACAGGTGGATCGTTGACATGAGGAAGTGCCTCGTTACCCAAATCAACGAGCTCGGATCGAGCCACAAGAAGAGCAAGCGTCATAAGAAGTAGATGATGATCACATGATCGTTTATGCTAATTAATCATGCATGTAATATATAGTTTACTTTATTGGTGTGTGTGGAAATGTCATGTGTGTAGTAGCCACCTATGTAATTATGCATGTAATAGTTTATTTTGGTGTGTGCAAATGCCATGGTTGTAGTAGCCACCTATGTAAGAGTATGTTTAATTTGGTTATGCAAGCATGTCCTTATAAGTGTGTGTGCGTGCGTGTGTGTGTGTGTGTATGTTGTTGTTCTGTATGCAATCCCATCGCACAACACACACGTCTTATTAGCAGCAACTGTCTGTGTTATTATCGGTCTTCACACACATTTCTGATTACACACCTGTTTGCCGCGTATCACACACATCTTTTTCAGTTGAACCATTTCTGTTCTCATGTCTCAACGCAAACAGTTCATCCGAGTGAACCGCATGTCGGTATATCGCACACACCTTTGATCTGGTTGACCGTTTCTTTTGAGTTGCCTAATCACAAACAGTTCATCCGAGTGAACCATATGTTGTGTATCGCACACGCCTTCATCTGGCTACCCGTTTCTTTTGTTCCTCCTCCTCGAAAACAGTTCATTGAACTTAACCATATGCCCTTCATTGCACACGCAACTAAAACCTGAACCGTGTTTGATGCATCCGTCATCGCAAATGTTTTACACATTTCTGATGGTTTTCATACAGCATCGTTTGTGATTATTGCATCGCACACAGTTTCTCGAAGGGTCTCTGATCATAGTGTCACGTTAGCAGCATCCTGCAGTAGTGACACCCCCAAATCCTTGTCCAAGCGCCGAACCAGGCCCGTCATAGACTGCTTGGATCCCGAAGATGCCCTGCTCCTGGCCGGGAATTTCTTGACATATGTCTTTTTCTTCTTCATGGACGCAGTCGGCCCACTGGGACGAGAATGGGTCGCAGGCAGATCCTCAATGCCAGAAAAAGAGGGGGATTGAGGACATATTGGAAGATTGGAGCAAACCCCGGAGCTCGGGGTGCCCAAGGCAGCAAATTTCCCAAGGCCAGCATCTCCCACATTCGCCGCATGATCATCATCCGCTTCTTTCCGAGCATTACCAACCGGAGCATTAGCTTTGAACAAATCGCACTCTTCTTACTACAAAAAAAGACACATCCGTGACATTTTGGGCCGAACGAATTTTTTTTCTGTCATACATATGACACTTCTATGACGATAATTGTGACAAAACCCTGTATCATCATAGATGTGGTGGGCTCCTACTTCTATGACAAAAAATCATGACAGAAAATGGGCTTTTCATCCTGGGCGGGCCGGAGACGCAGCTACATGACATTTTTTGGTCCGTCCATGACGGAAAAAACTGTGGTAGAAGCGAGGAGGAGGAAAATTTCAGGGAGTTCCTGGTTATGGTGGGAGGTCAGGGGCCGAGCGATGCACGTTTCTCTCGTACACGTACGGGCGTGTGTGCGAGGCGTTGGCTCTAACTGAACCCGAGTGAGGCGTTGGGCTCTAACTGAACCCGAGCGATTGCACTGCAGGCTACACGTTACTGAACTCGAGCGATCGATCGATGGCTGTTAACTGAACCCGATCGAGCGATTCCTTCGCCACTGCTGCTAACTGAAGCCGATCGATGCTGCCTCTGGATGAATAGTGAGCGTTACGGGGGGGGAGGGTTGGATGAACAGTTCCCGGTGGGGGTGGATGAACAGGACCCCGTGGTGTTGCCTCTGGATGAACAGGACCCCGATCGATCGAGCCGGTTGTGGCTGGATGAACAGGACCCCGTGGAGGGCTGGATGAACAGGACCACCCCGTGGAGGGCAGGATGAACGGTAGACGGTGGAGGGCAGGATGAACAGTAGCCCGTGGAGGGGTGGTTGAACAGGAGCCCATGGAGAGGGCTGGTTGAACAGTAGCCGGTGGAGTAGCATGTGGTGGAGGCTGGATGAGCAGAATCCCGTGGATGAACAGTCGCAGGTGGAGGCTGGAGGAGGTCGACGGTGGATGAACAGTAGCTCGTGGAGGCTGGAGGGGGTCGACGGTGGAGATGAACAATATCCCGTGGAGTCCCGTTTTGCGGTACGCCACACCCCTCCCGATGAACAGGACCCCGTTTCGACCGTAGGAGGTCCGTTTCGTCCATTTTGCGGTACGCCACACCCCTCCTGATGAACAAGACCCCTGTTTCGACCGTAGGAGGTCCGTTTCCTCCGTTTTGCGGTACGGCAGACCCCTCCCGATCAACAGGATCCTGTTTCGAACGTGGCCGGTCGAACACAAGGCCGTTTCCTCCATTCTGCGGTACGCCAGGCCTCGTTTCCATCGCCTGTTCCGTCCAAGCCCTCCCGATGAACACGACGCATTCTGTTGCCTCCCCATGAACACGACGACGATGCTGTTTCTCCGTTCCGACCCAGCCATGTACACGAGCCCTGGCCGTACGTATGCGCGAGTAGGAGTTCGAGACCCCGCTCGTATGTACACATACGTGGCCGTATTTCTTTCTTGCACCCTGGCCGTTGTACGTACGTGTAAATGCTATGTGCGCGCCTCTACTACGACACGTGCGCGACCAGTATGTACATACACGTTCGCGACCAGAATGACAACGCTACGTACGCTTCGACCAGGTGGGTCCCGACTGTCAGGCACTTCCTTGCCTGTGAAGATGTAGCTGGTGGGTCCCAGCAGTCAGGGGGCGAATCGTTTTTTTGCCTGGACGCACTTCCTTCCGTGTGAAGATGTAGCTGGTGGGTCCCAGTAGTCAAGGGAAATGTTTTTTTCGCAAAATACAGTGGCCCGTCCGGTGGGCCCAGTTGTCAGGTGGAGGAATCATTATTTTCCGCGTAATAAGGAGGCACTTCCTTGCTGCGGCCGTGGACCCAGCTGTCAGCCTCTCCACGTATAGTCCACGTCTGATGGAAGTCGTTCGTTGACCACGTTGACCACGCCGCGCCGAGAGCACCAGGGCGGTGGACGACGGCGAGGCCTAGGAAGGGGATGACACGGCGGCAGGGAAGACTCGGCAGTTGTTTCCCACGCGGAGGGGAGTACGACTGTACGAGGGTTTACTGGTTCGTCTGCCGTCGCCGGAGAATAACAGCAGGTGTGGGTGAGTAGAGGGATGGCTAGGCAAATGATGGGAGTACAGTCGGGCGTTGAGGCCTGCGTGGCAGCACAGCCGACCGCGAGGAGGAGGGAGCAGGCAGTCCCGCCGGCGCTTGGTTGAGCGGCTGGAGCAGGAAGAGCAGAGATTGAAGAAGCACGACGGCCATTGGATGGACATCCAACAGTAAGTGCTTGTGCGTCAACCTTTTTTAGGAAAGCCTCAAATCTGTGGAAAACAGCATACAGCCCATCTGCCATTATTTCTAATAATTTACAGCCCATTTGCTAATTCTTAAGGTTTTTTTGGAGCCCATATTCTTTTTGTTAGCATTACAACCCATATTGTGGCAACGGTTAAAAAATTATATGAATTTTTGCATATTTCGGTGCGGTCCGAACTGTTTTTAATCCCGAAATTTCGACTCACATTCAAAGTGATTTTAAAAATAAATGTATATCAATATAAAATCCAACAAATTCTCCACGCATAAAAATTAATGTAATTTAAAATCTTGAAATGAAAAAAAAGATATTTGAAACTAATTGCCGGTTTGATGTGTTTTAAAAATGTACAACTCATTGCTCATTACTGATGGGCCATTTTCTCGGCCAGCCGAATGAAAGCTCTCCTCGTCTTGAAAGATTTGCAGCCCAACAGGCCTGACAAAGCGACTTACTTGGCAAATCACAAAAAAACTGGGCTGTGGCCATGGACCCAGCTGTCAGCCTCTCCACGTACAGTACTCTTCCCATGGAAGTCGTTCCTTGACCACGTTGACCACGCCGCGCGGAGAGCACCACGGCGGTGGACGACGGCGAGGCCTAGGAAGGAGACAACATGGCAGTGGAAGCCCGCGCAGAGAGGACTACGAGGGTTCATTGGTTCGGCTGTGGTGTGAGGCTGCCGTCGCCACAGGGCTTGGCCAGCGGTGTGAATAGTAGGGGGCGGCGAGGCCTCCGCGGCAGCACAGCCGGCCACGGGAGGCAGGAGCATGCGGCATGACCGGCGTTGCTTTGGGCGACTGGAGCAAGAAGACCAGAGGTTGAAGAAGCACTACGGCCGTTGGATGGACATCGTGCAGTCACTGGAGCTAGAATCGTTCATATTGACTAAAGTTGACAAAGGCCCCCGTCCCAGTCAACTTAGTAGGCCCACAAGTCAGCCTCCCACCATGGTGGGTCCAGCTAGCAGGGGGAGTATTCATTTTTTTGTGTGTAATAAGGAGGCACTTCCGGTGGGTCCGAGCTGACAGCGGGGGGAACGTTTTTTCGCGAAATACACTGGCCCATCCGGTGGGTCCGAGTAGTCAGGGGGGAAATGTTTTTTTTCACGAAATAAGGTGGCCCGTCCGGTGGGTCCCTGCTGTAAGGTGGAGGAATAATTATTTTGTGCGTAATAAGGAGGCACTTCCTTGCGGCCGCCTGGACCCAGCTGTCAGCCTCTCCACGTACAGTACTCTTCCGATGGAAGTCGGTCGTTGACCATGTTGACCACGCCGCGCTGAGAGCACTAGGGCGGTGGTCTGGACGACGGCGAGGCCTAGGAAGGGGACGACGCAGAGCCGGGGAAGACGCAACAGTGGAAGCCCGCGCGGAGAGGAGTACGAGGGTTCACTGGTTCGGCTGCAGTGTGAGGCTGCCGTCGCTGCAGAATAACAGGGGTGTGTGTCGGATTTCGGGTTACGGCAAACCCTTGAGGTTCGAACACTGGGGTGCGCGCGGAGATCTCTCCCCTACCGATCTACGTCCAATCTCTTCGCGTGATCTAAGCTAGAAACAACGAACAACACAAGGGACACAAGGTTTATACTGGTTCGGGCCACCATTGTGGTGTAATACCCTACTCCAGTGTGTGGTGTGGTGGATTGCCTCAGGGGCTGATGATGAATAGTACAAGGGAAGAATAGCCTCGCGAGAGGTGTTCTTGAGCTGGTGCGATGAACTGCTAGGGCGAGTTCAGTCGCCTCTCTCTCTCTCTCTGCTAGGGTTCTACCAGATATCTGGATGTTTTCTAGATGTCTCTACTCTGTGGTGGCTAGCTCTACTTATAGAGGCCCTGGGCCTCTCCCCAAATAATTAGCGGGAAGGGCGCCAACAATTGGCCATTTTGAAGGGGAACATGCAGTACAAGTTATCCTGACCAAAGGTGGTCTTCGGCTGCCAAAAGTACTGGTGATGACGCCGTCTTGGGCTCCACGGTGACCTCTGTCCTGCCGCTCTGCTGGTCTTGATCTCGTTGGACCGGAATGGCAACCTTTGCCTGATGCCTTGGCCTGTGCTTGCCCCCTTTGCACCAAAGAGGAAACAAGGACACTGCACAGGCCGGCGCCCGCCTGGTCTCGATCTTTCATGGCTTGCATCACAAGTTCCTCGTGAGGTACCCCTGCCTTGATCTCTCCACCTCCTCGTGAGCCTTCCTGATGAGGCTGCCTCTGAGGAAGCTTCCCGTCGTCCGCCCCGCGAGGCTTGGCCCCTCGTGAGAGTCTTGAGCTTGAGCTGATGAAGATGGGCCGTGCTGGGCCCCCACTTGAGCCATGCCGCAGGCCGCAGGCAGGCAAGTCTGGGGACCCCCGTTCCCAGAACGCCAACAGTAGCCCCCGGGCCCAAGGTGGGCCCGGGCTTGGCCTTGCAGGAAAGCGAAGGGGCAAGCGCGAAGCACCGCGGGCCCTAACAGCCTGCGGCCTTGGGTGCCGCGCGGCAATTTATTGGACGTGGGCGGCTGCGCTTCCCCACGACGCCTCGGTGATCGCACGACTTGATAAGTCCCTGCATGCAGAGAAACCGATCATGATTACCTGTGATCATGGTGCTCGGCGGTTGGCCTCCTCCAGCTATAAGTACGGGGCCGCGCGAGCCCCTTCATCCCGTCCCTTCTTGCTGCTCCTTTTCTTCTTCTTGGCTACTCGCCGTCCCCATGGCCCCAAAGAGGTTCTCGGCCACGGAGAAAGGAAAGGCCCCCCGGGCAGGGCCTGACTCCCCCCGACCAAGCGCGGCCAAGGCCGCCCTCGCAAGTATACCACGGTCCCCGTGGTGGCCTCCTGCGGCCATGGAGGCGGTTCCCTGCGCGGTGGTGAGCGCCCGATTGCTGACGGGGGGCACGCTATGGGTGTGCGCCCCCCTTGGCCATGCTTTCGCTCTGCGGAGTTGCTGCCGGAGTTCGTCGTGTGGTCGGCGGACCCATCCAGCACCAGGCTCTAGTTCCCCATTTCTTCGTAGATGAACTGCCGGCCTGCGCCCGATGCGGCTCCAGGCTCCAGGCAGATGGATGCTGCAGCAGGGCCTCCTGGGCGTCGTTGGAGGTCTCCATTTCTTGAAATGGGGCTCTGACACGCGGCTGGCAAATGTTTGCCCGTGCGCGCGGCCTGAGCTAGTGGTGCACCCTGTACTTCAAGTTTGATGGCGACGCCACCCTCTACGTGAGGGTGCTCGGGGAAGACGGTCGCCGTGCCGGGTGCTGCCCTGAATACGACCACCGCGGCCACCTGCCCAGCCCCGTCGCTGACCAGGATGAAGATGGTGACCGGCGTACAAGCGGCGGTGCTCGGGGTTCGCCGAGCTTCGGCGACCCCCTCTCAGGCAGCAGCTCCTCCAGTGGGGGCCGCGACCAGCCCCCTCGCCGTCGCGCCCGCCTGGGTGAAGGTAGCCGGTCAGCCCGCCATCGCGCCCCGGTGAAGCGAGAGGGGGGATCCGCCTAAGCCCCAGGAGCAGCTCGAGCCTTCGTTGTGGGTTGGCGCAGGACGGATCGCGCCCATTTTGTTTTCGTTCTTATCCTGCACAAAAAATAGAAAGTAATGTAGGGCCCCGCGGGGGCGTGTTAGAACTGCTGCTGTTTAACCATCATGTTGTTTCCGCTATTTCTGCGCCGTGCACCCATGCGCGGGAACTGTTTTAGCTCGGTGGGGCTTGGCGCGGTCCTCGCCTCCCGAGGCCGTGGCCTCCTCATGCGCTTCGTGCCCCGCAAGGATCAGTAGGAGGGGTAACTTACGGTCTCAGTTGTGGGGACGATCGGCCCAGGTCCTGCGCTCATGTCGCGATGCCCATGGGGCACGGACTGGGAGGGGTGCTCCCGCAGAGGACTCGGATAGGAAAGCTCCAAACGATGGGGGCAGAAAACACTCGCGAGGGCGCCCGTGAACCTCCCTCGCGAGACTTGTGCGAGAGAAAACGAGGCAAGCGAGCGAGAAAAGACAAAGAGTCACAAGCCAGGAACGTCAGCAACTCCAATAAAACTTCAAACGGGAACAAACAAGCCAACTGTAGAAAGCAAATGGGAAAGACGCGTCCGGCACCTATTCTAGTCTTCGACGTCTTCTCACCAGCGTGGAGCTAAGTGCTGCCACTGGGCATGGGCGGGAGCCCCCGAGGCCCGAGGGCGGCACTCCGGAGACTCCGGGGCGTGTATAGCCCCACTCATTATTACGTGAGAGTGTCATGAGCGGCGAGCTTCACAGGCATTGGCCTTCTTCACTGGCACCGGGCCTTTCTCGAAACGCGGCAGCTTCATAGGCACTGGGCCTTTTCCAAAACGCAGCTTCACAGGCATTCGCCTTCTTCATAGGCACCGGGCCTTTTCCAAAAACGCAACTTCACAGGCATTCGCCTTCTTCACAGGCACCGGGCCTTTTCCAAAATGCAGCTTCACAGGCATTCGCCTTCTTCACAGGCACCAGGCCTTTTCCAA
>NC_041384.1:515950412-515992300 GCF_002162155.2 Triticum dicoccoides | reverse complement strand
AGCTTCACAGGCATTCGCCTTCTTCAAAGGCACCGGGCCTTTTCCAAAACGCAGCTTCACAGGCATTCGCCTTCTTCACACGCACCGGGCCTTTTCCGCAGCTTCACATGCATTGGCCTTCTTCACAGGCAACGGGCCTTTTCCAAAATGCAACTTCACAGGCATTCGCCTGCTTCACAGGCACCGGGCCTTTCCTAGGCGCTAGGCCTCGCTCAGGGATAGAACCTCCGGAGATGCTGAAAATTCCACGCGTTCTGGATGGGTACCCGCTCCGTGGTCTCCAAGCGTGCGGAGCCAGGCCTGGAGACATGAACAACCTTGAATGGGCCCTCCCACATGGGAGAGAGCTTGTGCAGCCCCTCCCTGGAGAGAACCCGTCTGAGCACGAGATCCCCTACCTCAAGAGTTCTGGGGCAGATGTTGCGGCAGTGGTATCGTCGCAGCGCCTGTTGATACCTTGCCACTCGCAGCACGGCTTCTCGACGGCGTTCCTCCCCCAGCACAAGGTCCGTCCCCCGCATGGTTTCCTGCTGCATCTCATCAAACGCCAGGACCCGTGCGGAGCGACGCCTGACCTCGTGAGGGAGAATAACCTCTACTCCGTAGACGAGGAAGAACGGGGTCTCGCCGGTCGGCTTGGTCGCAGTTGTGCGGATTGACCACAACACGGACTGGAGCTTGTCGTACCAACCCCTGCCGTAGGCCTCCAGCTTCTTGAAGGTCCTGGCTTTGAGGCCCCTCAGGACCTCCGCGTTGGCCCGCTCGGCTTGGCCGTTGCTCCGGGGGTGTGCTACCGAAGTGTAGCATATCTGCGTTCCAAGGTTAGCATAGTACATTTTGAAGAGATTACTAGTGAATTGCGAACCGTTGTCGGTGATGATGCGGTTGGGCACCCCAAATCGGCTCACGAGGCCCTTGATGAATTTGATCGCAGAACCTTCCGGGATCGTGCGGACGGCTTCCATCTCAGCCCACTTGGTGAACTTGTCCACATCGACGTAGAGGTAGCGGTAACCCCCCGGTGCTCGAGGAAACAGGCCCAGAATGTCCAGTCCCCAAACTGCGAACGGCCATGCGAGGGGTATAGTCTATAGACCCCCCGCAGGCTGATGGATCTGCTTAGCATGAAACTGGCAGGCCTCGCAAGCCTTCACAAGCTCAATGGCGTCGTTGAGCGCCGTGGGCCAGTAGAATCCACTGCGGAATGCCTTGCCGACGAGGGTCCGTGACGACGAGTGGTGCCCGCAGTCTCCGCCATGTATGTCCGCCAGTAGCTCCTTCCCTTACTCTCGGGAGATGTAATGTAGGGACACGTCATTTGGCCGCTTCCTGTAGAGCTCTCCATCCCTGATGCAATAAGCCGTGGCCTACCGCGCCACATGCTCCGCTTCCTCCTCATTCTCTGGCAGAGTCCCTTGCATCAGGTAGTTCTTGAGCTCCGGGATCCAACACCCTTCCTGAGGCTCTAACGCCAGGAGCGGGCGTGCCCCTGAGGCTGGGCCGCAGACCGGGGCTCCTGAGGCTGGCGGCTGAGGGAGCTCCTCCCTTGGTTGCGCCGTGCTCGACAGTGGCGACACCGCCGAGGGTTTGAAGAGCCACTCCTCAAAGACGCCAGGCTCCTGAGGCAGCCGTATGGACGCCCTTTTGGCAATGTCATCGGCCTCCCGATTGGTGCCGCGAGGCACATGCTGCAACTCCAGCCCCCAGAACTATTTCTCCATCTTGCGAACCTCAGCGAGGTAGGCTTCCATGTGCTCGTCCTTTGGCTCGTATATCTTGTTGGAGAAGTTGACGAGGAGCTGCGAATCGCCCTTGATGACGAGGTGCTTTACCCCTAAGGCAATAGCGGCCCTCAAACCTGCTATTAGGCCTTCGTACTCCGCTATGTTGTTGGAGACCTTTTCTCCGTGCTGGAAGCAGAGTTGTACGGCGTAATAGAGTTTGTCCTGGGTAGGGGACACAAGCACTGCGCCAGCTCCCGCACCGTGTCGGGAGAATGCCCCATCGAAGTACATGACCCAGCCATCCGGTGCTTCACTCCCTAGGGAAAGTGATCGGTCTTTGCCTGCCTCGAGACCCGGCGCTTCTACCCATTCTGCCACGAAATCAGCAAGTGCGGCTCCCTTGATGACTCTGGTTGTACTGAATTCTAGCTGAAATGCCTGCAGCTCAATGTTCCATTCAGCAACCCTTCCAGCTGAGTTGGGGCTTCTGAGCACTCTTTCCAAGGGGTATGCTGAGACGACTTTGATGGGATTTCCTTGGAAGTAGTGGCGCAGCTTGTGTGAGGCCACTAGTAGCGCGAGGAGGAGTTTTTGAGGCATGTGATACCGTGCCCTTGCATCCCGTAGCACCGTGCTGACGAAGTACACGGGATGCTCGACGAGGTTGAGGGTGCTGGCACAGCTTGCGTCCTCCGGAGGTCGAGGCGTTTCTTGAGACAACGGGGCTCCCAGTGCTTGGTCGCCTGAATGGGCCTCTCCTGCTCCGGGTGCGTTCTCCTGCTGCGGCTGTTCCTTTCTGGCTGTGGTTGCAGCCTTCGCGAGGCCCTCTTGGCTCTGCTTTGCTTCAGTTTGGACGGTCGACGCGGCCTTGGCGCAGCGCTCCTCCCTGACCGCCACCAGGGCTGCGCTAGCGGAGTAGGGGGTGGCCGCAAGGTAGAGCACCAGGGGCTCCCGAGGACGCGGAGCTACCATCACTGGTGGACTCGTAAGGTACCTCTTGAGGTCTTGGAATGCCTTGTCGACCTCTTCAGTCCATTCGAAGGGGCCGTTTTTCTTCATCAGCTTGAAGAAGGGCAGCGCTCGTTCCCCCAGGTTGGAGATGAAGCGCCCCAGCGCAGTCACACGCCCGGTGAGCTTCTGCATTTCTCCGAGGGTCCTTGGCGGGCTCATGTCTTCGACTGCCTTGACCTTCTCCGGGTTGGCCTCGATGCCCCTGTGGGATACGAGGAAACCCAAGAGCTTGCCCAAGGGGACTCCAAACACGCACTTCTCCGGGTTGAGCCGTAGGTCCACTTCGTTGAGGCTTGCAAAGGTTTCTTCCAGGTCCTGTATCAAGTTTCTTGCCTCACGAGACTTCACCACAATGTCATCGACATAAGCTTCAGTGTTCCTCTCGAGCTGCCGGCCTAAGGCGATGTGCATCAGCCACTGAAAGGTCGCACCTGCGTTGCGCAGCCCAAACGGCATGCACGTATAGCAGTACACTCCACAGGGTCAGGAAAGCCATCTTCTCCACGTCCTCTACCGCCATCTTGATCTGGTGATAGCCCTAGAAGGCATCCAGGAAGCACAATAGGTCACACTCTGCAGTGGAGTCAACTATCTGGTCGATGCGGGGGAGCGGAAATGGATCCTGCGCGCAGGCCTTGTTGAGGTTGGTGAAGTCAACGCACATGCGCTCTTTTCCTCCCTTCTTAGGAACAACGACCGGATTAGCCAGCCAATCAGGGTAGCGGACCTCGTGAATAACCCCTGCCGCCTCTAGCTTCCGGGTCTCTTGAATGATGAAAGCTTGTTTCTCAGTAGACTGCCGCCTTGCCTTCTGCTTCACGGGGCGCACATTGGGTTACATGTTGAGGTGATGCTCAATCACTTCCCTAGGGACCCCCGCTAACTGATATGGTTCCCACGCAATACCTCCTTGTTCACGCGCAGGAACCTGATCAAGGCCTTCTCCTACTCGGGATCGAGGTTGGCCCCTATGGTGAAGGTGGCGCCAGTGGACCCGTCCTCGTCGACTGGTACCTGCTTGGTTTCCGCCTTGTCTTGGGTGAACATCTGCTTCTTTTTAACCGGCGCAGCCCCCTTGGGCTCAAGGGCGTCGGTGCTAGTGGGCTGTGCCACCGCGGCCGCCCTGAAAACAAGCTGGAGCACCTGCAGCGCATCCCTTGTGTCTCCTGATATGGTGAGGACGCTGCTGCTCCCGGGCATCTTCATGAGGTTGTACACCGGGTGAGTTGCTGCCATGAACCGAGCCAAGGCCGGATATCCGAGGATGGCGTTGTAGGGGAGGCTAATGGGGGCGATGTCGAAGTCGATCAGCTCCGTGCGGAAGTTGTCGCAGGTTCCGAAGGTCACTGGGAGGCGGATCTGTCCCAAGGAGGCGGTGGAACCGGCTCCGACGCCCGAGAAAGGCCTGCTGGGCTGGAGCCGCTCCAGCGCCACGTGGAGAAGGCTGAAGGCCTCCACCGAGAGCACGTTGAGGCCGGCACCACCGTCGATGAGGGTCCTGGTGACGGCCACTTGGCAGATGGTGGGGGTGCACAGCATCGGGAGCACGCCCGAACCAATGGGGTTGAAGGGGTGGTCCTCTGAGTCGAAGGTTAGATCGGCCTCAGGCGGCACCTAGCCCGGGGGGGCTTCTCGGCGCTTGGAGGCGGTACTGATCCGGCGGGCGAACGGCTTGATGTGATGACTCAAGGGTGGTGCCTGGGAGCCACCCAGGAGAGCTGTGACGACGGGCGGCGCTGGTGCGGCGAAACGGGCGAGGAAGAGGTTGAGCAGCTCCTCCCAGGAGGTGACAGAGGCCGTCGGCAGGTGGAGGAGCCACGCGCACGGGATGCCGGTGAGGGCCATGGGTAACCAGTTGGCCATCACCCGGTCGTCGCCCCCGGCTCCGAGGACGGCCTCCTCGTATGCCAGCAAGAAAAACATCGGGTCCGTCACGCCGTCGTAGCGCGGCGGCATCTCGGGCCTGAACTTGCACGGCCACTGCACCTGTCGCAAGGTGGGGGCCAAGGCCCGGAGCCCCCTGGCCCCCGTGTCGGCATCCGTTGCTGGAGCGGGCGGCGCGCTGTCTGCCATGAGGGCGGGATGTGATGTCGGGGGAGAGCGGGTCGTCAGGAGGGAGGACTCCGGCGCACCCCTACCTGGCGCACCAAATGTCGGATTTCGGGTTCCGGCAGACCCTTGAGGTTTGAACTCTGGGGTGCGCGCGGAGATCTCTCCCCTACCGATCTACTTCCAATCTCCTCGCGTGATCTAAGCTGGAAACAATGAACAACACAAGGGACACAAGGATTATACTGGTTCGGGCCACCGTTGTGGTGTAATACCCTACTCCAGTGTGTGGTGTGGTGGATTGCCTCAGGGGCTGATGTTGAATAGTACAAGGGAAGAACAGCCTCGCGAGAGGTGTTCTTGAGCTGGTGCGATGAAGTGCTAGGTTGAGTTCAGTCGCCTCTCTCTCTCTCTCTCTGCTAGGGTTCTACCAGATATCTGGATGTTTTCTAGATGTCTCTACTCTGTGGTGGCTAGCTCTACTTATAGAGGCCCTGGGCCTCTCCCCAAATAATGAGCGGGAAGGGCGCCAACAATTGGCCATTTTGAAGGGGAACATGTAGTACAAGTTATCCTGACCAAAGGTGGTCTTCGGCTGCCAAAAGTACTGGTGATGACGCCGTCTTGGGCTCCATGGTGACCTCCGTCCTACCGCTCTGCTGGTCTTGGTCTCATTGCACCGGAATGGCAACCTTTGCCCGATGCCTTGGCCTGTGCTTGCCCCCTTTGCACCAAAGAGGAAACAAGGACACTGCGCAGGCCGGCGCCCGCCTGGTCTCGATCATCATGGCTTGCGTCACAGGTTCCTCGTGAGGTACCCCTGCCTTGATATCTCCACCTCCTCGCGAGCCTGCCTGATGAGGCTGCCTTTGAGGAAGCTTCCTATCGTCTACCCCGCGAGGCTTGGCCCCTCGCGAGGGTCTTGAGCTTGAGCTGATGAAGATGGGCCGCGCTGGGCCCCGACTTGAGCCATGCCACAGGCCGCAGGCAGGCAAGTCTGGGGACCCCCGTTCCCAGAACGCCGACAGTGTGGGTGAGTGGAGGGATGGCCTGGCCAGCGGTGGGAGTAGTACGGGGCGGTGAGGCCTCCGCAGCAGCACAGCTGGCCACGGGAGGCAGGAGCAGGCGACATGACCGGCACTGCTTTGTGCGGCTGGACCAAGAAGACCAGAGGTTGAAGAAGCACTACAGCCGTTGGATGGACATCGTACGGTCACTGAAGCTAGAAACGTTTATTATTGACTAAGTTGACAAAGCCCTTGGTACGCTCCAACTTAATAGGCCCACAGGTCAGCCTCCGAAATGATGCGCCCCAGATGTCAGGGGGAAGAATCATTTTTTGGGCGGCCGAAGCTAAGAATATCCGAGATTGAAGAAGAAGCACGACATCCGTTGGATAGACATCCAACGGCCACTGCTGCTAGAACCGTGTGTTGACTATAATAAGTTAGCAAAGCCTTGCATACGCGTCAACTTATTTTTTTAGGGGACGCGTCACTTAGTTGGCCCACAAGTGTGTGGCAGAGAACTTATAGCCCATTTGCGTTTTGTAAGAATGTACAACCCATTTTGGAATTCTAATGGAATTTACAACAACCCATTTACAGTTTGTTAAAAGTACATCCCATTTTCTAGCTAGGACAATGATTAATAATTTCAACCAACCGTTGAAGACAAAATTCAATAAAATTTCCCACATTTTGATGGGCTCTGAAATATTTTTATCCCGAAATTTCTAGTCAGATTAAATATAAATTTGTATTACGTAAAAATCCAACGAAACATTACACGCGCAACAATGAAAATTTAAGATTTTCAAAATCCATAAATAATATTTTATAAACTAATTTCGTGTTTGGTGCATTTTTTTATAGTTACTGCCCTGTTTTTATAATTACATCCTATTTATTATTTTTAAAGCCCATTTTCCTGTTAAGCCTAATGCATCCCTCCTAGGAAAGATTTGCAGCCCAGCGGGGCGGAGAATAGCAAGTTGACCTTGCCTGGGTATTCCTCAAAAAGACGTATAGCTGGGCTAGCCATTTTCATCTTGAAAAAATTAGTATCTAGGCTGGATATCTGGCCTGGGCTAGACGGGCCACAGCTCGCCCAGTTAATACCCTGCTCTCCTCTGAACAACAAAGAAATCATCGCCAAGAAAAACTCTGCAGTGCTCACGCCTCAAAAACACAAATACTGCTCGAGCTGCTTGGTCCCAGCTATCGGTCGCACCTTGTGCAATTCTCTCGTTTATATTGACTACATAGGTTGTCAATGGTGTGGGACCGCGATGTCACGAAACTAGGAGAAAGAAAAAAAAATAGTTGTACATAATAAGGAGGCACTTGCGTACGTACGGCTATGGCCCTAGTGGGTCCCTAATGTCATCCAGTCAAAATAAAGTCATCTCCTGAATCCTCATGTTCGTTGACAATGTTAACAATGCTCGGCGCCACGGCGAGCGCAACAACTCGAAGGACAACGGAGAGGGCCTCGCGGGCCCTACGGATGGTCTGATACAGCGCCCGCTACTCATTCACGAAGCCAGCATCATCGGACACCTATGAGCACCTTCGAGAAACTGAGACGGCATGAAATAGTAAGGCCGCGCTTGGGAGCTCTGGTTTATTTCAAACCTGTATTAACATACAAGTGCAATTTACTCGTCATCGAAAACAACGCGTAAAATATAGGCGTAATGAAACCGAGGGCCCGAGGTCTGTAAGTAAAACCGGCGGGTTATGCGTGTAATTTGAGAGACCAGTGTATATTTTACGAGCACTGCTATATGGACGACATTACCAGACGATACATGCACGACGTGCGTATCATGCCATCCATGGGCAAGGCTGAAACAGAAGCTAACCGCTGGATTTGCAATCGTCCGAGTGTCGTTCATCGTTTTTATCGTGTGTTAAGTACTTCCAATATTTTACTAGTCGAAATCGACCAACCAAGCGCCTTCGCCCGAGACCATCCGCTTTAATTTACAAGCTTCAGTTTTACAAGCGGTTTTGGTTGGAAAACGACGATCCAATCACGGCCTAATATCATGAGTTGGTCGGAAGATCATATGGTTTAACGTCTAACCTACCCGACTTGTCGTATAGGCTATGAATGAAACATCAGACGATGAACTTCTTAAGCACGGAAACAACAGAAGAGGATGATCTTCTTAACAAGCAAATCACTGGCATTAGATCGACATGCAAAACAATACGAAGCATTATTCTCAGGAGGCATGGTGAACAACTCATGATGCCGCATGCCACAACATTCCAAGTTCAACTTTGCAATCAAACACAAGGCCTGGCATTACATAGACAATATTCAGAACAAACTCTTAACACAGGAATATCTCAACAGAGTAACTATTTACTTCTAAACTGAACACAGGAATAGGAAAAAACACTCGACGCTGCTCACAGCAAGGGCGTCCCACTCAAAAATATCAAATGCATGTCTTCTGGCTAACATCAATGAGCAAATTTTGACAAGGTTTTCCAATTCCAATATATTAAACTAACGTCTTCTTGCTAACATCAATGACTAAACTTTGACGAGCTTTTCCCATTCAAAATATGTAATGCCTATGATCATGGAGTCCTGTCGTAGCTTTTATACTTGTTTGGGCAGTTTTTGCCCAGGGCACTCCACGTATTGTTAAATTGCCAATGGTCTCTGCAGACTAGTCATGTCACCGGTGTCTAATAATACTCTGTAAAGCTTCTCGGTCATTCCTTCTGTAATGTAGCGCAAACAGTGACTGCTTCTTTCTGCAAAGTGGAACGACCAACTAGACCCAGTAATGCAGCAGTTTGCCTTACACATTGGCTCCTTTTGTGCAGTTCAACTAAAATTGAAGTCGAAATAAAACCGAGCTTTAATTTTGATATCCATGTAAGTAACAATAGGTATAAGGGAAACAATTACTAAGAAATAACGGTTGATGACTTGTACTCCCATAAGAAAAGCATCTACTGATCTACTTTATCTTAATGGGAAACAAAGCAGGAGAGTAGCAATTCTCCATCAGTGTGATTCATTCATATTGACTGAGACATTATCAACAATGCCTTGTTTCAACATGTATAAAGAACGACAAAGCTTATAAAGGGGGTGATGTTGAATTTGTTGTAACAAAGCAACAAGCATCATGTCTGGGTTGGTACCATTTTTGTTCACTACTTGATGGGAAAAAGACAGCAATACAATAGCTTCAATTCATCATTTATTTAAAACAGTACCAATACAAGTAGCACAACATCTCAAAACACACTGCATGATCATGTGGATGAAGGCAAGTACCAACCTATCATGACGCACACAAGATCACGTACGAATCTGCCAACACGAATAGGAAATCCAATCTTGTTATGTGCAGTTGCACTGAAATCAAGCAAAGGTTCGCGTAGCGAAGCAAAATGTCACAATAGCAACAAGTTGAATAGATATCCCTGTATAAACAGAGGCAAAAAAGGAATCAATTACTGGCTAATAAAGGAGGATGAAACATGCGGCCACAAAAATGGTAATCCCGCCAATCCCTAACAAGTGTTGCAGTTTTGAAATAAGACTCAGTAGTTAATTGTGAAAGTGGCATCAATTACTGGCTTATAAAGGGGGTGATGCTGAATTTGTTGTAACAAAGCAACAAGCATCATGTCTGGGTTGGTCCCATTTTTGTTCACTACTTAATGGGAAAAGACAGCAATACAATAGCTTCAATTCATCATTTATTTAAAACAGTACCAATACAAGTAGCACAGCATCTCAAAGAACACTGCACAATCATGTGGATGAAGGCCTGTACTGACCTTTCATGAGACGACCAACATAAAATACGAATCTACCAACACGAATAGGAAATCCAATCAAGTTTTGTGTAGTTGCACTGAAATCAAGCAAAGTTGCCGGTGTGACACTTAAGTTTTCTATAGCAACAAGTTGAATAGATATCCCTGTTTTAAGAGGCAAAAAAGAAAACAATTACTGGCCAATAAAGGAGGATGAAACATGCGGCCACAAAAAGAAGCATCTACCTTATCTTGATGGAAAACAAACTATAGGACAGTAGCATTTCTAAAACAGTTGCATTGATTCATATTAACACAGAAATTCTTTTAAAACAGATCAATAGTTAATTCTGAGATTAACAACAGCAAAATAGCTGCATGGGACATGCCAGCACCATGTGCGTCCACACGTATAAATGGGTGATGTAGAGTATGTAGCCAAGCAGCATATATGCGTTGGTCCCACATTTGTTCTCTTTGAACCTTCTTCCTATGTGAGGGAAGCAAATCTAGTCATGCACAAACTACCCGACCCCCCAGTTTCTTTCCCTTTTCAACAAAGAGATCGGTTCCTTACAGATGTGTGTACTGGGTTACCCCCTTTTTCCCTTTTCGACCTACAAAGCGGCTGAATAGCCAGTCTATACTACTTTCCGCCCCTCCTTTCCTCATTGAACCACGTCCTACATTCTTGCTCTAGCCCACCGCACCCTTCATTCCTCTTTGAACCAAGACCTAGATTCGACTACAGATCGAAAAAGATCCACATGCAGCTAGAGCAACGACGGTTTCAAAGAAACTTATACCTTAGGGTCGTCGAGATGTGGCAAGGCGTGTGGCGGGAGGCTGGATCTTCCCACACTAAGTACGACAGCGAGGAAGAAGGGATCGGTGGCCCTCCCGCACAGGCGCTGGGTGAAAGAGAACAACGTAGCCGATAGTGGATTGCCTCCCTCGCCGAAGGCGATAGAGTGAACGCTGCACCTCCTCCCCTTCCCGGTGCGACGGGATACGGACGCCTCCTTCACCAGCTGTGAGGGGGGAGAGAGAGACAAGAGGCCAACGCAGTCTTGTTTATATCTGGTGAAGAGAGGGTGAGAGACTGTGAATATAGCAAACCCTAGCAAATGTATCTAGACTCATTTTAGTGCTAGATACCTCCGTATCTAGAAAAATCTAAGACAAGTAATTCGGAAGGAGGGAGTAACATATATGTACTGCGGCGAGCGTGTGGAGAGTGCAAACCCTAGCGAACAAGCGCTGAGGCTCCCGCTTATATATATACTACTGTAGTACGGACTGAGCTCCGGTGCCTTCACTACACCTGCTTTTGGCTGTATGACAGGTGAGCCAGCCACATTTTGGGCCCACCTGTCATAAAACCCTAGCAAAAATTGCACCAACGTGAAAGACGAATGCGTCTCCAACGCAACCAAGGTGAACTGACGAAGGATATCATCTTTGTGCGTAACAAGCAAAGAGCACTGATGGAAGACAGCTTGTTTTTCGTCGAAAATCGATCAGCTTCACCAGCCAACGCAACCATGAGGCGCAACCATGAGCATCGATAGGTCATCGTGGTGATGCATCATCCATTTGGCATCAAGTTTGGGTGAGGCACCTAATAAGTTCGACAAATCCTCACTGTGGTCTGTTTCTTCTCAGTAATCAAGCTCGTGGAAGGAAGAACCACGTGGCAGAGGACAGTGAGGCGGAACAACAATGGCCATCCAATTTTGTGCAGTTCCACTAAAATTGAGGAAGACATGCCCGGTTATGGAGAACACATCGCTATTTCCAAAAATATAAAAAAGGCTTAGCAACGACATCTCAATTGTCAATAGGAATTAATGAAAAGTACACAAACAAACAGAAGCATCATAATTATCTTGATGGAAACTAAACCAGGATACCCGAGAAAAAAAGCATTTCTTCATTTAACCGGTGATAGTACTACCACCATATGGACAATGACCGCACAACCACTGTGACGCCCCGAGACCGATGCTCGAGAAGACCTCCATATATTCTGGGTTTCGCCGTGTGTTTCATTTGTGCCTGCCCTTTTATTTTTGCATTGCATCATGTCATCATGCCATCATGTCATTTTTTTAACTCAACTAAATAAATGGCGTGGATCTTTGATCCATTTAAATCGAGGGAATTCACTTGGTGAGTTCTCTTTATAACACATATCCTCCCGATAGTAGGGAGCTATATTAAATATTTTCTTTAATTTGAAATTCACCATAACACACTTGCAAAATCCCAATGCCTTTGTTATCACAACTCTTGACCTCTAACTTTTCCATATATCCTTTCGTCATTTTCGGGAGCTCCACCAAAAACCCGAACATTTTTGGGCACTTCAAAATCCCCCCTTGTTCAAAACATTTGAATTAAATTCAAATGATTTTAATTTGAAACTTTGCAATCTTGCTCACTCCAATTCTAGTTGTGGTGCTTTGATATATGTCCTAGTAGCCGCATGCCAAATTCCAGCTTGATTCGAATTTATTTGACCCTTCAAATAAATTTGTAACCTTCCTTTTTTTCCTTCTTGTGTTGGAATTAAAAAAAAGGGAGAAGCTTTATTTTCTATCAAGCCCTAATCTTTTCTCTCTCCCTCCTCTTCTATGCGTGGTAGCTAGCCCAGCCTAGGCCGGCATGCTAGGCCCAGCCGGCCCATCTAACTCCTCTAACCCTAGGCGCCCGAGCTACCTAGGCCCGATCCCCTCCTCCCTCTCCTCTCCCCTCGCGCCGCCAGGGAGCCCGACTCCTCCATCTCGCTCGATCCCATCTCCCTCTCGATCTCTTCCCTACTCGCTGCCTCTCTTTCCCTCGTCCTCCTCCCAACACTTGCACGCAGAGAGCAGCTTCCCATTCCCCCGATCCCCTTGTCCACTACCTTGGCCTCCGGCCATGGCGCCCGCACCAACCACCCAGCAGGCTGGTGCCCTTACCGGAGCCACCTTGCCGCGCCTCCTCCTCACCAAGCTCCCCGTCGCCCAGGCGCCCAAGGAGAGGAGCCACAAGTTCGCGTCGCCGAGCCCATCGTCCTGCCGGAGTTGCTCCTTCTGCCGTACGCCCACCGAACTCCATCGCGCCCGACACCATCGACCTCGAGCTCCCGTGCCCTGCCTTGTCTGCGCGCCTGTGACGAAGCTCCGGGAGCAGCCATGGCCGTGGATGCTGTCCGCCGTCTCCAGCTCGAAGCTCCGGCGTGCCCAAGCCTCAGAGGCGACCGGATAGACCTCCCCAAGCCCCCGTCACTGGCCTACCCTGTTTCTGCTGCGTCGAACAACGACGACCAGCGCCATCCCCCTGCTTGCCCTCCTGCTGCGCCTTCGTTCCGTCTCCTAGAGAAGGAGATGACTAGCAGCACCCAGCCTCGTTGACCGCTGCACGCGCAGGCCCAGTGCACCCACCAGGGTCTCCCCTCCTTGTGTGGGCTGCACCCCTCTCCATGGCCAAGACCTGGACCCCGCGAACGTCAAGTTCCTCCATAGGCGCCCGAACGACTACAAAGTTTTGCGTCAAGTACCTCTACTGTCATCATCGGAATCCCATGAACGCCAAGTACCTCGACGCCCGACGCCAAGAGCAACTACTGACACCGAAGACCCACGAACCAAAAGCGTCAAGTTCGACCACCGTTGACGTGCACTTCAACAAGTACCACTACGGACGGAGACCTCGACGCCCGACGCCTGAAACGATCACCGAACCGGAAATAGCGCCAAGTACTAGGTCAATGAGAACCGCCAAGTTCGTCTTCTGCCGTCTCCAAAATCACCAAGTACCACGACGATACGAGAACAACTACCGTCGACGTGCATTTTGCCAAGTATCACTACCGTCGACCCTCAAAGACTCCGTGGACGTCAAGTTTCTCGCGGTGCCCCTGAACAGCTACGGAAACTTGTGAGACTAAGAATGTGAATGACTACCGTCGCCACGAGAACGACTACTTCCCACAACGAATCGTGAACACCTACTTCCTCTACCATCGCCGAGTACCACTACTTCCCACGGCGATCGTGAACGACTACACCGCTTGACCCGAACCGTTCCGATAATGCACGCTCCGAAAGGTATAACCACCGAGAAGACGATCCGTGGAACGAATGCATGTTGGTTGTTGTAATCCGCCCGTGAACGTTAGTTGTTCCCTCGTTTGACACCGTCGTCGACTCATGGGACACCCGGTATCCGAGATCACCCCACCATCTCTAGCATGTTCCGAACATCCGCACCCTTACTTCCTTTGCAGCGGTATCTCCATGAGCTACTGGAACCGATATGGTGCCATGGCATCATTTTCGGATTCGTCACCATGGCACCCTTTCTTTCCACCGCGGTGACAAATGCTTCATTATGCTCTTATCAACTTTTAATAAAAATTGCATAAACTTGCACATGTCATCCGCATCATGTTAACAACATCAAGAATGTTTAAAATTGTTGTTTGTATTAATTTGCTAAATGCATATGGGGTTTTACCGGGTTTGTTGTTTGTTATATCAGGCCCCATTTAAATTGTTTAGATGGTATAGTTTTGTTATGCGTCACCTCTTGCCATGTTAACCAACCTTTAATATTGTTGAGTACCTAACCGGGAGTGAATTAAATAATTGATGTGGTGTTTCGTCCATATGCAACAGAGTTGCATATTGAGCTCCACTTAATTTGTAGGGTTGTTTGTGTATTTTTGCCATGCCATGCTTCATTAAACCGGACATGCATCATACTTGATTGTGCATCATGCCATGATTATGTGTTGGTTGTTTACTATGTTGTGTGGTTCTTTCCGGTGTTGCTTCTTCGGGTTGGTTCCGAGAACGTCGCGTTTGTGAGGACCCGTTCGGCTACGTCCGTTTGCCTTCTTCATGGACTCGTTCTTCTTCCTTGCGGGATTTCAGGCAAGATGACCATACCCTCGAAATCACTTCTAACTTTGCTTGCTAGTTGCTCGCTCTTTTGCTATGCCTATGCTGCGATACCTACCACTTGCTTATCTTGCCTCCCATATTGTTAAGCCAAGCCTCTAACCCACCTTGTCCTAGCAAACCGTTGTTTGGCTATGTTACCGCTTTGCTCAGCCCCTCTTATAGCGTTGTTAGTTGCAGGTGAAGATGAAGTTTGTTCCTTGTTGGAACATGGAGATGTTGTTCCTTGTTGGAACATGTTTACTTGTTGGGATATCACAATACCTCTTATTTAATTAATGCATATATATACTTGGTAAAGGGTTGAAGGCTCGGCCTTATGCCTGGTGTTTTGTTCCACTCTTGCCGCCCTAGTTTCCGTTAGATCGGTGTTATGTTCCTAGATTTTGCGTTCCTTACGCGGTTGGGTTATAATGGGAACCCCTTGACAGTTCGCCTTGAATAAAACTCCTCCAGCATGGCCAACATTGGTTTTACCATTCGCCACCTAGCCTTTTCTTTCCCTTGGGTTCTGCAGACTCAAGGGTCATCTTTATTTTAAACCCCCGGGCCAGTGCTCCTCTGAGTGTTGGTCGAAACTGAGCGATGTCCGGAGCTACCAGGGGCAACTCTGGGTTGGCCCACCCGACGTCTGGCTCATCTGGCGTGCCCTGAGAACGACATATGTGCAGCTCCTATCGGGATTTGTCGGCACATTTGGGTGGCTTTGCTGGTCTTGTTTTACCATTGTCGAAATGTCTTGTAACCGGGATTCCGAGTCTGATCGGGTCTTCCCGCTAGAAGGAATATCCTTCGTTGACCGTGAGAGCTTGTGATGGGCTAAGTTGGGACACCCCTGCAGGGATTTGAACTTTCGAAAGCCATGCCCGCGGTTATGGGCAGATGCGAATTTGTTAATGTCCGGTTGTAGAAAACCTGAAGTTGATCTAAATTAAAATACATCAACCGCATGTGTTACCGTGATGGTCTCTTCTCGGCGGGGTCCGGGAAGTGAACACGGTGTTGGAGTTATGTTTGATGTAGGTTGTTCTAGGATGACTTCTTGATCATAGTTTCTCGACCGTGCTTTGCCTTCTCTTCTCGCTCTCTTTTGTGTATGTTAGCCACTATATATGCTAGTCGCTTGCTGCAGCTGCACCTCAGACCTTTTACCTACGTATAAGCTTAAATAGTCTTGATCGCGAGGGTGTGAGATTGCTGAGTCCCCGTGACTCACAGATACTTCAAAACCAGCTTGTAGGTGCCGATGAAACCGTACCGGTGACGCAACCAAGCTCAAGGAGGAGCTCTATGAAGATCTCGTTCTTTGTGTTGTTTTTCGTTTCCAGTTGATCAGTAGTGGAGCCCAGTTGGGGTCGATCGGGGATCTGTGTAGCATTTGGGGTAGTCTTCTTTCATTTTGGCTTCCGTAGTCGGACCTTGTTTCTATCTGGATGATGTATTGCTTTATTCATGTAATTGTGTGAAGTGGCGATTGTAAGCCAACTATGTAACTCTTTCCCTTATGTATTACATGGGTTGTGTGAAGATTACCTCACTTGCGACATTGCTTTCAATGCGGTTATGCCTCTAAGTCGTGCTTCGACACGTGGGAGATATAGCCGCATGGAGGGCGTTACAACCACCATATACTTTTTGTTGAAACAACATGTATACCTCCACCGAGGCATAAACCAGGACAACTTTTTGAGTGGCATTTCCTCTATGATAGTACTAGTAGGTGATGTTGGACCAGCCGACGAACCCTAGCTACTATGCATGGGGAGCTGGGGAGTAGTCGCATAGAAGAAAACCCGCACGCAGGGACCTGGTGAGCTGGACCAGTACAAGAAGTTATACCTCAGGTGGGAGAGATTTCATTTAGGCGGGCGGGGTCTGCCCACACAACGGCAGCGAACAAGGGCGCGGAGGATCTTCATCTGCGCCAGCGCCGGCTCCAAGAGGATGGTGCGCATCGGCTTCCTTCGTCGCCGACGGCGACAACGTCAACACTGCACCTCCTCACCTCCCGCAGCAGACGGGATTCGGCCGGATCTGTGACCACCGGTGAGGAGAGAGATAGAGTAGACACTGTCATCTTGTTTTGATATGGAGAGGGTGAGAGAGCGAGACGCGAGAAACTCTATCAAACAAGAGGCTATAATAGAGCAAAAAAATCTCTCCATAGCAATGGTTTTAAATAGAATACGCGTGTTCCCAGAAAAAAGAAACGAAAACTGGCGGACAATTTTGTAAGGGTCTGTCTAGGACACATCTAGATGTGACATAGTTATGTCACATATAAGTTGATGTCCACTCTGTTTGTGGTATTTTCCTAGTTTTTTTTGTTTCTTGTTGCTACATTATATACTTGTGGGAGCTTAGATGTGACATCCTTAAATAACATCTAAATGTGAATTAGACAAACTGATTTTCTAACGTACCAAGAAAGAAAACTCGATCAAAAACACGCCCCCGCTTCCAGGTCGCGAGAGTCGTCGCACGCACACACATAGACATAGACATGCATATCCGTGTTTACGTAAAATTCCATTTCCATCTCCATCTCCAATCATATTTGTCCAACTGGCACATTATTTACGTTGTTAATTATATTTGCAACAATATTAACGTACATCATCTCTTGTTTGCGCACGTCCAGACCGCTGCCACGGCCGGTCCTGACCAACCCGAACCCTCTTCATCACTCGCGCGTGCTTCCTGCCAGAAATGGTCAGTGCCGCATTCATGCCCGGCCAGAGCGGACGCGACCTCTCACTGGCGCTGGCATTGATTGCAGCGCGCCGACCGAGAGAGCGTCGCCCATGTCGCTTCCGGGTGCACGCGGCTGCTCCGCGTTCAAAGGTCGCAATAGCCGGCTACAACATGCACGATCTCTTCCAGTAGTAAGTTCTTGGGAGTCCGTGCTACAGCTAGCTATCCTCCTCCAACCCGTCAATCTCTTCCAGTAGTGCTAGTACTCCATGGCGCGATCCATCGACAAGGAGGCGGGAAAGTTATGGTATACTACTCGGTTTGTGGTGAGTGGAATGCCGAGCGACCGTGTGGGGTCGAGCCGTGGAGGAGGGTGAGACACGAACACGACAGACGTGATTTAAACGTTGGTTTTGCTTGATGGCGCGATCCAATGAAACGAAACGTTGGTTTCTCTCCGTTTCCATTTTTTCTCCGGAAAAACGGAAACTTTTCCACTCCATTTTCATTCCTATTCCAAGGTTGCCCCGTTACAACATTCCATCAAATACAAAGGAAAACTAACACGCATGCTGATGCATCTCAATGATTCACAAATCATAGCCAATATTTACTTCACAACTAAAGAAAAAAGTTGTGAGAGCGTGTACGATAGAAAAACTACTGATTGGGTCAGTACGACTTAAACCCAAAACCTTAAACATGATTTAATTTACGGGCTAGGTAGAACCTGTCGAAGGAAAGATGGCTGGCACCCTCGGATCATACGATGCTTTTGTGCAGTTCCACTAAAATTGACCTGAGCATCCCTGATGGCAAAGATATTGAAGAAGTGTAATTAGAATAATAGTACTGGCACTAGTTCAAGAGACATAAGCTCATCACAAGTAGAAGCCGGTAGAAGTAGAGAAAGATCGACATGGAGATGGAGCTACGGCAGTGGAGCAAGCCGGCTCCAAAATGAAGATGGACTACCTGGGACGTTGGGCTGTAGCTAGAAGGGCGGTTGGGACGCGGCATCGGCCCATACCGTGGTGACCCCCGATTGGGATGCACCGACTGTGGGTTTTCTCCCTCGCCGATGTCGACCGCGTCTACGCAGAACATTGTTCCCTTCCCCCAGCTGCGGGATCAGGCCCGTCGTTCTATGCTTGTGAAGAGAGCAACCTAAGCAAGAAGGCTTGTAGCTTAGGCTCCTGCTAGTGTATATATAGTGGTTTTCTTTTTGTCTCCATATCAACCATTTTATATTGCGTACGTGTCATTCAAGAGTGAAATGATGGTTGCTTCTTCCGACTAACTTACTGTGTGATTTGGTTGCTCCTTAGTGGCCCCTACATGTACTCCTCCTACGTGTATGCAACAGTCACACGTACACATGGACGCAAAAACGCGCGCGACGCCCTAATGCATGCATGCCCGAGCACACGACGGAACACACACGGTCACGCTCAAGTGCTCAACCTACATGTGCATGCACACACATACTCAGTCAGGGTGAGCTAGTGACCGTATGAACACCGGGAAATATATATATATATATATATATATATATATATATATATATATATATATATTGAGCGCAATGAGCGTATTATGAAGTCCACTGACCGTATTTTTACAAATATACAGTGACAGAGAGTGTATTTATCTCGTTTGAAATTAAGCCATATTAACCGCAGAGGAGGTAGCATGGACTAGCATTACTTTGATGTGTCTCGTCAACTTGCCGAATGAGGAGAAGGTTGCAGGGCGGGAGAAGCTTGCGCGCGGTGGCTCGCAGGACAAGGAGAAACTTTTGACTAATGCAAGCTCTCCCTCGCTCAGGCGGTGGACATGCAACAGCTAATTCGGTGTCAGGTTGCCAGAAGCATACACTATACTACTAGTGCTATTATTGTTCAACTTCCCGAACAGCCAAGCGCAAAGTTTACTAGTACTACTACTATAGTCCATAAAGGTACATACTATACTAGTACTAGGAACCGGATGGAGGAGCGTCTGCACTCTTATTATAATTTTAAAATGTGATAAAGCAATCTTCAACACATTTGGTTCTCTTCAAGGGTTCTCGCATGTGATAATGGAAGTTGATTGCATGGAACACTCGCCACAATTCTCGCTTAATTCTGGCTCATATCCTGTTACAAATAGTAGGGCTCAGTAATATTTCCTCGTTTTTTGTTATTCAGCATGTAAACAGGTCAGCAAACCTTGCGACGCATCTTCGTGCGAACCGTGCTTGCTGTACTTTGAATGTGGCCGAGAGCTGGCTTGATGAAACACCTCGCTTCCTACTTCTTCTTTTTTGCGGGGTACCTCGCTTCCTAGTGACCAGTGTCTTGGCTGATCGTCCTAAGAATGCTTATATATGAATAAAGCTCTCTCATTTACCCGCAAAAAGATTAAGCCATATTAACCGGAAAGGAGGGAGTATGGACTAGCACTACTTTTTGGAGTGTCCCATCAACTCGCAGAACGAGGAGAAGCTTGCAGGACAAGGTGAAGCTCGCTTACGCCTTTTGACTAATGCAACCTACCCTCGGTGGACATGCATCAGTCCATTCGGTGTCAGATTGTCAGAGGCATACACTGTAGTACCCAACATGCGGAGTACCATCATTGTTCGACTTCATGAAGGGGCAAAGAGCCAAGCGTAGTAGTACGCGTACTTGGTTTTGCACCTTCATACTACTCCACTCTCCGTCACAGTTTACAGGGCGCGCTTCATTATGATGCATTTCTCTCAATGCATTTCCACCACCAGAGAGACTTTATACGCGTTTGGTATAATGCTCAATTAATTAGGGTGTGGTAACCACAATCAAGTCCACAATTTTCTCTCTATGTATTGTACTACTACGCAGTGCATGCATGTGTGTACCCAGGGTGGAAGCACTGCATGCATGTGTGTACGCATTATTCCCTCTAGTAATAGATGCCGTGCTATAACTACCAATGCTATTTTTCAGGCCGATCGCTAGTCGCCTTGGTCCCATAGATTTTTTCTTTTTTTTGAAGCGCACTTTATAAACAGTGACGGATGGAGTATTATGAGCGGATTCAAAGAAGAGCGTCTTGATGGTTGCTTCTTTAGAGCAACTTACAGTGAGAAAGGTGGGGCTTATGATTTGACTGCTCATTACTCACTATTAATGCGGCGCAACGATCGGGCTGAGTCTCCCATGCGGTTGTGCACTACCCCCTCGGTTCTTAGATATACTCTGGAGTATTTGTCTTTCTAGAGATTTCAATGAGTGACTACTCTCTCTCTCTCAAATATTTGTCTTTCAGAGATTTCAAATGGACTTGCACATACGGATGTATATAGACATATTTTAGAGTGTAGATTCACTCATTTTGCTCCGTATGTAGTCACTTGTTGAAATCTCTGTTAATACGAATAGAATATTTAGGAACGGAGGGAGTACACATATGAAGCAAAATGAGTGAATCTAAACTCTAAAATATGCCCGTTTGAAATTTGTAAAAAGACAAATATTTAGGAACGAAGGGGTATAATTTTGTGCATGGCACATGGACCCGGATGATGAAGAGGCTTCTGGCAATGCTATCAAGCTTCCATCATTTGTTTACATAATTGACGTACTATACAAATAATTTTCCAGCGACATGAAATTGTACAATGGTGTGAGCTTTCAGCTTTTATTTCGCGTGTCTTGCCATCGATGCTCTTTCGGAAACAATAAAAAACTAACTACCTTGCTAATGCATGTCAATTATTAGCAGGTCAGAGCTAATAATTACATCACAACTGAAGACAAAGTTGTGAGAAGGTGTTAAATTAAAATTGATCCATGCTTTCATTGGCAGCAACGTCCCACAGCTCTGTCTAAATCAACAAGGCATGTTGGGAAAAAAGTAGCTGTCTGTAGCATGCAACATTTCGATCATTTTGTGCAGTTCCACTAAAATAGAGCTGAGCGTCCCCGTTCCAAAGCTATCAAGCGTGATTACGATAATAGAGGACTGCTGATGAAACAATAAACACACAAATAGAAGCCGGTCACCTTTGCAGTCTCTC
The DNA here is from genome assembly GCF_002162155.2 of Triticum dicoccoides. Taxonomy (NCBI): domain Eukaryota; kingdom Viridiplantae; phylum Streptophyta; class Magnoliopsida; order Poales; family Poaceae; genus Triticum; species Triticum dicoccoides. The sequence continues at coordinate 515,971,032 of NC_041384.1, read as the reverse complement.
TTAAGACTAACTAGTTGGAGAAGATTAGGCTCGGAGTTGGATGAGGAGGATAGAGCAAAACCAATCTCCCTTTGTGCAGCCGCACTAAAATGTAGAGACGTTGCCCGTGTGACATTTTAGTACAACTGCACAAAACACTCTTAAGAAAAAAAGTGATTTGTGTAGTTCACCAAAAGGTCGCAATAGCAACAACGTGAAATGGATAGCCCTGTTTGCAAAAAAGAGGTAGAAAGGAAACAATTACTAGCCAATAACAGTTCATGACACATGCGACGACAAAAAAGAAGCATATTCCTTGTCCTAAGGGAAGATAACAACACGGTTGTGTTTGTCTAAAACGGTGTGAGGAAGAGAATGCAATATGGAAAGTACGCCGAACGAGCGACGTTTTGGGCAAAGAACTATGGAAGATCCACATGTAGCGACGTGGGAAAACGGGCAGTGGAGCAAGGCCGGAGGGGATACCTGGAGGTCGTCGGGATGTAACTAGGTGAGCGGCGGCGGGCGGAATCTGCGAGCAGGTGGCGTAGGCCCTACCGCACCGGAGCTTGGTCAGAGAGAACGACGTGTACCACAGATCGGGACATGCTACCTCAGCGCCGTCGAATGGAGAAACGATGCACTTCCTCCCTTTCCCCCAGTGGACGGGATGCGGCCGGATCAGTGACCAACAGTGAGAGGAGAGGCCACCGCACTCCCTTTCCCCCGGCGGACGGGATGCGGCCGGATCAGTGGCCAACGGTGAGAGAGAGAGGCCACCGCACTCCCTTTCCCCCGGCGGATGGGATGCGGCCGGATCAGTGACCAACGGTGAGAGAGAGAGGCCACCGCACTCCCTTTCCCCCGGCGGACGGGATGCGGCCGGATCAGTGACCAACGGTGAGAGAGAGAGAGAGGCCACCGGAGCCTTGTGTGAGATACTCTAAAGAGCGGACTAACTTTTCCTCCATAAAAATCGTTTTATATTCTGTGTACGTGCCATTGAGCGCTATAACTTTATTTAAAAATAATGCGACAACACGTCAAGTTGAACTTTGTTTCGCGCACGCATGGTACACGACCTCCCTAGGTAAACAACCGCTACAGGCGTTCAAATTAGCACGTGGGCTGCCATTTCGTAAAGAAATGAGCTCCACCGTGTACTCGCGCGGGTGTGGCTGGGCACGAAGCGTGAGTACGTGCACGGTGCACATATTCTCTTCTTGTATACGTACACCACCTGCGTGGGCTAGTGTGAGAGAGATACAACCCTAGAGAGATATAGTGTGTGGCTTCTTGAGAGTTTTTTTTTGGGGGGGGGGTCAATCAAAAAAGATATTTTCCTTGATAATCTTTTGCTCTGATGCATATGGCCAAGATACATGTAACACATTGCCTACTCTGTCATGGTTATGCTCTCACATGCCTCTATATTTCATATTTACATGAGTGCATACATGTAGGGGGAGCCTATGCTTGTTACATGTCCTTCCAAAGCTTTACTTGTTGTTCTTTATATCTTTATCTAAAGCGTTGATGTATGTTGCCATCAATTACCAAAAAGGGGGAGATTGAAAGCACAAGTGCTCCCTAAGTGTTTTTGATAATTGATGACAACATATCTCTTGTTCGACTAACATTTCTATCTAGCATGTTTCAGATAAGTTCAACAATGGAGTGACATGGACTAAAGGTTGTGGGAACTTCTTCAAGATGCTAAGGACAAAGGATTGGCTAAAGCTTCAAGCTGAAGACTCTTCATTTTACATTTTAGTGATCCAAGATCACATTGAGTCCATAGGAAAAGCCAATACTATCAAGGAGGGATGAGGTGTTGCTTAATGAGCCTCTTGCTTCATGTGCTTAATGATATGCTCCAAAATCCTCAGCTGCTTTCCCACTTCCACAAATGACCTAAACCCTATGCCAAACTCGGTCCTACCGATTCTTTCTATCCGGCGCCATCGAGTTTCACTTGTCATAAGCCAAACCCTAGCAATTCGGTTCTACCGATAGGGATCTCGGTCTCACCGAGATGGGATTGCAAACTCTCTGTTTCCCTTTCGTAACTTTTCGGTCTCACCGAAAGAGCGGATCGGTCCCACCGAGATTGCAATGTAAATTCAGTGTTTCCTTTTTGTAACTTTTCGGTCTCACCGAAAGAGCAAATCGGTCCCACTGAGTTTGCCTGACCAACTCTCTGGTTAGCTAATTACCAAAATCGGTCTCACCGAGTTTATGTAATCGGTCTCACCGAGATTACGTTATGCCCAAACCCTAACCATATCGGTCCTACCGAGTTGCATGTCAGTCCCACCGAAAATCTCTAACGGTCACTAGGTTTACCTTTTCGGTCCGACCGAGTTTGTTGATTCAGTCCCACCGAGATTGGAAAACTATGTGTAACGGTTGGATTTTGTGTGGAGGCTATATATACCCCTCCACCTCCTCTTCATTCGTAGAGAGAGCCATCAGAACACATACACAATTCCAACTCATATGTTCTGAGAGAGAACCACCTACTCATGTGTTGAGACCAAGATATTCCATTCCTACCATATGAATCTTGATCTCTAGCCTTCCCCAAGTTGCTTTCCACTCAAATCTTCTTTCCACGAAATCCAAATCCTATGAGAGAGAGTTGAGTGTTGGGGAGACTATCATTTGAAGCACAAGAGCAAGGAGTTCATCATCAACACACCATTTGTTACTTCTTGGAGAGTGGTGTCTCCTAGATTGGCTAGGTGTCACTTGGGAGCCTCCGACAAGATTGTGGAGTTGAACCAAGGAGTTTGTAAGGGCAAGGAGATCGCCTACTTCGTGAAGATCTACCGCTAGTGAGGCAAGTCCTTCGTGGGCGATGGCCATGGTGGGATAGACAAGGTTGCTTCTTCGTGGACCCTTCGTGGGTGGTTGCTTCTTCGTGGACCCTTCGTGGGTGGAGCCCTCCGTGGACTCGCGCAACCGTTACCCTTCGTGGGTGGAGCCCTCCGTGGACTCGCGCAACCGTTACCCTTCGTGGGTTGAAGTCTCCATCAACGTGGATGTAGGATAGCACCACCTATCCGAACCACGGGAAAAACATCCGTGTCTCCAATTGCGTTTGAATTCTCCAAACCCTTCCCCTTACATTCTTGCAAGTTGCATGCTTTACTTTCCGCTGCTCATATACTCTTTGCATGCTTGCTTGATATGTATTATGAATGTTGAAATTGTGCCTAAACTCCACTTAAATCGAAAAAGCTTAAAAAATTGCAACTTTAGCATTAAGTGTCTAATCACCCCCCCTCTAGACACATCTACTTCAAGGTCCTACAAGTGGTATCAGAGCTTTGGTCTCCATTGCCTTGGTTTAATCACCATTGGAGGAAGATGGATGTGTCTACCTTAGGGAGTCTTAGACATAGAGTGCCTATTCTTGATGGAGAGTATTTTCATGAGTGGAAAAATGAGATGCTTATAATTTTCAATCAATATCATTTGAACAAGTATATTGCTAGCCCTTGTGCACCTCATATTGATCCTTTGCATCCTACCCTAGATGAAGATATTGACATGATTCGCAATCTTAGAACTATTGAGCTCATCATTAGAGGATTGCCGAAAAATTTGATTGCTAGTTTGCCTACTCCTAATTGTGCCTATACTATATGGAAATTTCTTGAGGAACGATTTCCCGATCATTCCTTGAAAACTTTGGATGAAATTCTCCATAAATCTATTGCCTTGAGTAAGATGAACTCTAGTGATCCTAGTTTTGGTAATTGTCTATTTGAACTTACCAATCTTAAGCATGCTAAAGGAGATGTTGGAATCATTAGTGATATCATATTCAAAGCTATAAGAATTCATAAAGGTGACCACTTTGATGATCATTTATCTAATGAATTACCCTCTCTAGGAAATGATGAGTCACAAGATCATGGTGAACATGGATACTATGATGATGATGATGATGATAGTTACTTCGATCTTGATGATGCAATGAGACATTTTGGTCTTATGGAAAATCTTTGGGGATATGAGTCAGGAGGAAACGAATGGGTTCTTGATAGTGGATGTACTGATCATATGACCGGAGATGAAGAGATGTTCCGTGAGCTTGCTGAAAATGACGGCCCTCGAAAATATGTCACCTTTGGTGATAATTCAAAGGGTAAAGTGGTTGGCCTTGGTAGGGTGGCCATCTCACATGATAGTTCCATTCAAAATGTCATGCTCATTGAATCTCTTGGCTACAACTTACTTTCAGTATCTAGACTTGCTGATTTCGGTTTGAATGTCCTATTTACTGAGGTAGAGTGCCAAGTATTTCGTCGAGACAATCATAAAATGGTCTTTACTGGTATGCGTAGAGGTGATCTTTGCATTGTCGATTTCTCTAAAAAGGCACAACCTAAAACTTGCTTTATTGCTAAATCCTCAAAAGGTTGGTTGTGGCATAAATGACTAGGTCACATTGGCATGAGAAACCTTGACAAGCTTATTAAAGGAAATCATATCCTTGGAGTTCACGATGTCATATTTGATAAGGATAGACTTTGCAGTGCTTGTCAAGCAGGTAAACAGGTTGGAGGAAGACATCCCGTGAAGAACATCATGACCACAAGGAGGCCACTCGAGCTACTTCATATGGATCTTTTTGGTCCCAACGCCTACAAGAGTCTCGGTGGAAATTCTTTTGGTCTAGTTATAGTTGATGATTTTTCAAGATTTACGTGGGTGTTCTTTCTTAATGACAAGTCGCAGGTCCAGAAGATCTTCAGAAACTTCGCTAGGAAGGCCCAAAATCAGTTTGACGTGAAGATCAAGAAGGTTCGGAGTGACAACGGAAAGGAGTTCAAGAACGCAAATGTGGACACCTTTCTTGACGAAGAAGGGATTTCACACGAGTTCTCGGCTACGTAGACACCTCAACAAAATGGAGTTGTTGAGAGGAAGAACCGGACGCTCATCGAAATGGCAAGAACGATGCTTGATGAATACAAGACACCGAAGCACTTTTGGGCAGAAGCGGTTGAGACAGCTTGTCACGCAACAAATCGCTTATATCTTCACAAGCTACTCGGCAAGATGGCATACGAGCTTCTCACCGGTAACAAACCCCAAGTTGGATACTTTCGAGTATTCGGCTCAAAGTGCTACATTCTTGATAAGCATCATCGTTCAAAGTTTGCTCCTAAATCTCATGAAGGTTTCCTACTTGGTTATGGCTCAAACTCTCACACTTACTGTGTCTACAACAATTTCACCCGAAAGGTTGAAGAGACGGTAGATGTGAAGTTTGATGAATCTAATGGCTCGCAAGTAGAGCAATTGCCAATTGATGTAGGAGACAAAGACCCTTCAGAAGCAATCCAAGACTTGTCCATTGGCAAAATTCATCCAACAGAGGTGAAGGAGAGTACTTCATCCATCCAAGTGGAAGCTTCTACTTCACGACAAAGTGAACCAAGAATTGACACGGAAGCATCCACAAGTGGGACACACCAAGATGAAGAAAACGAGGAAATACATCAAGACGAACATCAACAACCTCCTTCTCCACCACGACAAGAGAACGACAACGTCAACAATGAAGAAGACCAAGAAGAAGAACAAGATGAAGAAGATGTTCGACAAAGACCCAAGCAAAAGCTCTCACGAGTTCGAGCAAGAATTTCCAAAGATCATCCCATCGAGCAAATCTTAAATGATATACAAACCGGGAGAATCACTCGCTCAAAGACTCGTTTAGCTAACTTTTGTGAAAACTATTCATTCATCTCTAGCATTGAACCTATGAAGGTTGAAGAAGCATTGGAAGATCCGGATTGGATAAACGCTATGCATGAAGAGCTACACAACTTTGAGAGAAACCAAGTTTGGACAATGGTTGAGAAGCCCGACAACAACCACAACATCATTGGTACCAAATGGGTGTTTCGCAACAAGCAAGATGAAGATGGACAAGTGGTTCGCAACAAAGCACGTCTCGTCGCCCAAGGATACACACAAGTCAAAGGTATGGACTATGGTGAGACATATGCTCCCGTTGCTAGACTTGAGTCCATTCGCATCTTACTTGCCTATGCTAATCACCATAATATCACCTTGTACCAAATGGACATTAAAAGTGCTTTTCTAAATGGTGAAATAGAGGAGGAAGTTTATGTCAAACAACCTCCCGGCTTTGTCAATCCTAAGAAACCTAATCATGTTTACAAACTTCACAAAGCTCTTTATGGTCTTAAACAAGCTCCTAGAGCATGGTATAAATGCTTGACCAAGTTCCTTATTGCAAGTGGTTTTGAAATTGGTAAAATTGATTCTACTCTTTTTACTAAAAGGGTTAATGGAGAACTATTTGTATGCCAAATTTATGTTGATGATATCATATTTGGTTCAACTAACCCTCTCTTTAGTGAAAAGTTTGGAAAGCTAATGTCAGAGAAGTTTGAGATGTCTATGATGAGTGAACTCAAATTCTTTCTCGGTTTGCAAATCAAGCAAACTAAGGAAGGTACATTTGTCTCTCAACAAAGTACACCAAGGACTTATTCAAGAAGTTCAATATGCACGAATGCAAAGGTATGTCTACACCCATGCCTACTAGTGGACATAATGATTTGACCAAAGATAGTGAACCGGTTGACCAAAAGGTCTATCACTCTATGATTGGTTCATTGTTATACCTATGTGCTTCACGTCCCGATATTATGCTAAGTGTGTGCATGTGTGCACGATATCAAGCTGCTCCTAAAGAATGTCATCTTAAGGCCGTGAAAAGGATAGTGAGATACTTAATTAATACACCAAATTTTGGCATTTGGTATCCTAAGAGGTCTTCTTTTGATCTTGTTGGCTATTCTGACTCGGATTATGCCGGAGACAAGGTTGATAGAAAGTCCACTTCGGGTACTTGTCAATTTCTTGGTAGATCTCTTGTGTCTTGGTCTTCCAAGAAACAAAACTCGGTATCCTTATCCACCGCCGAAGCGGAATACATTGCCGCTGGTTCATGTTGTGCTCAATTACTTTGGATGACCCAAACTCTTAAAGATTATGGGATCTATGTGAAACATGTTCCACTACTTTGTGACAATGAAAGTGCTATCAAAATTGGTCATAATCCTGTACAACATTCTCGAACTAAGCATATTGAAGTTCGTCATCATTTCATTCAAGATCATGTTGCTAAGGGTGACATTGATCTTAAGCATGTTCGCACCGATAAGCAATTAGCGGATATATTTACTAAACCTCTTGATGAGAAAGTGTTTTGCAGGTTGAGAGGAGAATTGAACATCATTGATGCTTCGAACTTGGAGTAGAAACTCCATTGGATACATGCAAGACATGAGCTTATGACTAATCCATGATATGTCTCTTATGATAACTATCTTATGTCTTGGATATATTTGCACCTTGCATGTTGTCTAACCCATGTAGGTGCTTGGTTGAATCTAATTCCATGAGATTGTGACTCACTCACATCTTGAGCAATCTCTATATCACCAAGACTCTACACAATGGTGGCTGAAGACAAGGAAGCACAAAACCATTCAAACATATCCTTTGACAAATTCTATGTTGAGCTTCATGATTGTCATTTTTGGATACACAAGTGCTCTTCCTTGCAAGAACTAACCCATGTAGGTAGATAAACTCAAACTCCAAGTGGTGCTCCCAACTCTTGATGAGCTACATCAACCTTGAGCACCCACACAAGTTCAACTACATGAGCAAGAACCACACCACCACCCAAGGTATGTTATTCCATCTTAGAGAAGCTTTACTCCAAGACATGAGTCAAAGCAACTCAACAAGATGTGAATACATCAAAATTCTTAAACGAAAAATGGTAACCCCATTTTGAGCTTAAACGATGAGTATGGCCTATTATCAAGTGTTCTCACTTGACTCCTAAGTCAATATACTCTAACATAGGTGACTATGTCACCGTCCAACTCTAGATGAAGTTCTCTTGTGTTCTTTTTGTGTGTATCTCATGCATGTTTAGTTTCTTTCTTTTTTTTCAAAAAAAAACTCCATCTAGATTTTTCAGTCTCTTCTCTCTTCTTTCTGTTTATGTTCTGCATTTTCTGCATTTAATTCCTTACAAATCCTTCAGGTAATTCATTGCAAATCTTTGTGAGATCCTACATGTCTAGTGAGCTGAGGTGACAAGTGTTTTTCTCTGTGTGAACTCGGTTTCACCGACTTGTAATTTTCGGTCCAACCGAATCTTTTCGGTGCCACCGAAACATACCACTCGGTGCCACCAACTTCGCAACAGGAAAAACAGTGTGCCACTTATTCTATATTTCTTCTGATCCAGCTCTACTCAATGAATCTTGTCCTCTACAAGCATCACAATTTTATCCATTGCTTTGTGCTGAGTCTCAAGGACCAAACCTATACGACGGATTCCAGAAAGCCCTTCTTGGAAATTGATGTCAAAGGGGGAGAGAGAGATCACATCAAAGCTTGTAGGAGAGAGAGATCACATCAAGGGAGAGAAAAAGTCTCAAGGACCAAACCTACAAGAGAGAAAGTATTAAGAGGGAGAGAGAGACTTCCAGGGGGAGAGAATACTCAAGGATCCCAGATGCTTGATGTTCAAGAGGAGAGATGCCTTTTTGGGGGAAATACATGTATTTGCATTAAGTTCTATCCATTTGCATCTTTCAGCTCTGATTTTCTGTTCCCTATCTTCTCCCAATATCCCATGTAAGATTCAGGGGGAGCAAGACACCTAAGGGAAAGAAATCAGTCAAATTCATTGCATATCTTTATTCTTGGGGACATGTTGAATCCAATGTGGTACCTTGTACTCACTCTCTACATGTCATCCCAGTCTTGGTATTCTTGTGGTTTCTTTTGTTTGCTCTGGCTAGTGGATGTACCTGTGTTATATAACTTTGTTTGTGCAGGTTCATTCCATCCTAAGCCAACTCAAGACCACAAGGTAAGTATATGCATCAAAATCATGAGTATGAGGAGTTCTTGCTTATGTACATACTGTTTGCAAGGACTCATGAGCATGAAGGTATTTTCCTTGATAATCTTTTGCTCTGATGCATATGGCCAAGATACATGTAATACATTGCCTACTCTGTCATGGTTATGCTCTCACATGCCTCTATATTTCATATTTACATGAGTGCATACATGTAGGGGGAGCCTATGCTTGTTACATGTCCTTCCAAAGCTTTACTTGCTGTTCTTTATATCTTTATCTAAAGCTTTGATGTATGTTACCATCAATTACCAAAAAGGGGGAGATTGAAAGCACAAGTGCTCCCTAGGTGGTTTTGATAATTGATGACAACATATCTCTTGTTGGACTAACATTTCTATCTAGCATGTTTCAGATAAGTTCAACAATGGAGTGGCATGGACTAAAGGTTGTGGGAACTTCTTCAAGATGCTAAGGACAAAGGATTGGCTAAAGCTTCAAGCTGAAGACTCTTCATTTTACATTTTAGTGATCCAAGATCACATTGAGTCCATAGGAAAAGCCAATACTATCAAGGAGGGATGAGGTGTTGCTTAACGAGCCTCTTGCTTCATGTGCTTAATGATATGCTCCAAAATCCTCAGCTACTTTCCCACTTCCACAAATGACCTAAACCCTATGCCAAACTCGGTCCTACCGATTCTTTCTATCCGGTGCCACCGAGTTTCACTTGTCATAAGCCAAACCCTAGCAATTCGGTTCTACCGATAGGGATCTCGGTCTCACCGAGATGGGATTGCAAACTCTCTGTTTCCCTTTCGTAACTTTTTGGTCTCACCGAAAGAGCGGATCGGTCCCACCGAGATTGCAATGTAAATTCAGTGTTTCCTTTTTGTAACTTTTCGGTCTCACCAAAAGAGCAAATCGGTACCACCGAGTTTGCCTGACCAACTCTCTGGTTAGCTAATTACCAAAATCGGTCTCACCGAGTTTATGTAATCGGTCTCACCAAGATTACGTTATGCCCAAACCCTAACCATATCGGTCCTACCGAGTTGCATGTCAGTCCCACCGAAAATCTCTAACGGTCACTAGGTTTACCTTTTCGGTCCGACCGAGTTTGTTGATTCAGTCCCACCGAGATTGGAAAACTATGTGTAACGGTTGGATTTTGTGTGGAGGCTATATATACCCCTCCACCTCCTCTTCATTCGTAGAGAGAGCCATCAGAACACATACACAATTCCAACTCATATGTTCTGAGAGAGAACCACCTACTCATGTGTTGAGACCAAGATATTCCATTCCTACCATATGAATCTTGATCTCTAGCCTTCCCCAAGTTGCTTTCCACTCAAATCTTCTTTCCACGAAATCCAAATCCTATGAGAGAGAGTTGAGTGTTGGGGAGACTATCATTTGAAGCACAAGAGCAAGGAGTTCATCATCAACACACCATTTGTTACTTCTTGGAGAGTGGTGTCTCCTAGATTGGCTAGGTGTCACTTGGGAGCCTCCGACAAGATTGTGGAGTTGAACCAAGGAGTTTGTAAGGGCAAGGAGATCGCCTACTTCGTGAAGATCTACCGCTAGTGAGGCAAGTCCTTCGTGGGCGATGGCCATGGTGGGATAGACAAGGTTGCTTCTTCGTGGACCCTTCGTGGGTGGTTGCTTCTTCGTGGACCCTTCGTGGGTGGAGCCCTTCGTGGACTCGCGCAACCGTTACCCTTCGTGGGTGGAGCCCTCCGTGGACTCGCGCAACCGTTACCCTTCGTGGGTTGAAGTCTCCATCAACGTGGATGTAGGATAGCACCACCTATCCGAACCACGGGAAAAACATCCGTGTCTCCAATTGCGTTTGAATTCTCCAAACCCTTCCCCTTACATTCTTGCAAGTTGCATGCTTTACTTTCCGCTGCTCATATACTCTTTGCATGCTTGCTTGATATGTATTATGAATGTTGAAATTATGCCTAAACTCCACTTAAACTGAAAAAGCTTAAAAAATTGCAACTTTAGCATTAAGTGTCTAATCACCCCCCTCTAGACACATCTACTTCAAGGTCCTACAATCCACATGCAGCGACGTGGGAAAACGGGAAGTGGAGCAAGGCCGGAGGGGATACCTAGAGGTCGTCGGGATGTAACTAGGTGAGCGGCGGCGGGCGGAATCTGCGAGCAGGTGGCGTAGGCCCTACCGCGCCGGAGCTTGGTCAGAGAGAACGGCATGTACCACAGATCGGGACATGCTACCTCAGCGCCGTCGAATGGAGAAACGATGCACTTCCTCCCTTTCCCCCAGTGGACGGGATGCGGCCGGATCAGTGACCAACAATGAGAGAGAGAGGCCACCGCACTCCCTTTCCCCCGGCGGACGGGATGCGGCCGGATCAGTGACCAACGGTGAGAGAGAGAGGCCACCGCACTCCCTTTCCCCCGGCGGACGGGATGCGGCCGGATCAGTGACCAACGGTGAGAGAGAGAGGCCACCGCACTCCCTTTCCCCCGGCGGACGGGATGCGGCCGGATCAGTGACCAACGGTGAGAGAGAGAGAGAGGCCACCGGAGCCTTGTGTGAGATACTCTGAAGAGCGGACTACCTTTTCCTCCATAAAAATCGTTTTATATTCTGTGTACGTGCCATTGAGCGCTATAACTTTATTTAAAAAAAATGCGACAACGCGTCAAGTCGAACTTTGTTTCGCGCACGCATGGTACACGACCTCCCTAGGTAAACAACCGCTACAGGCGTTCAAATTAGCACGTGGGCTGCCATTTCGTAAAGAAATGAGCTCCACCGTGTACTCGTGCGGGTGTGGCTGGGCACGAAGCATGAGTACATGCACGGTGCACATATTCTCTTCTTGTATACGTACACCACCTGCGTGGGGTTGTGTGAGAGAGATACAACCCTAGAGAGATATAGTGTGTGGGTTCTTGAGAGTTTTTTTTGGGGGGGGGGGGTCAATCAAAAAATTTAACATATGCGATGTGTGTGAAATAGAGTCCTGGATATAATATATATATTATGGGGGCGATCCACGAGAAGCGAGTGGAGGTCTCATCGGCTTGAGGTGTCCATAGAATCAAATAGAGGGATGATGTGTGTGTGTGCACGCGCGATCGATAAAGAGTGCCATCGAATTTGTGTGTGCCCACGTCAAAGATATAGAGTGGTTGGCCTACTGGAACGTGAGATGGGACATGTGCAGTTTGTCTCTGTGGCATGGATACCTACCTGCAGCACTCGACTATCGGTGTGTGGTGGGGGAAGAGGGAGGCCCAATTAACTATAGAGGTACAATGGCTGGTATATGTGTGGAGGAGGAGAGAGGCCTACCTCATGTATTAAGGAGATCGATCTGCGTCATGTATTAAGGGAGATCGGTCGACATCCATGCATATGTGCAGGAGATGAATAAGGTTGGGAGAGAGACAGAGCTAGAGTGTTGGAGGGGGTGGTAGTGCAGTTGCTTCTAACAAATGGTGGGATAGGCTTGCTAGACAAACGGAGGGCACGCCCGCAATATCAATAAGAGAGGAGATGGCTGCTTCTTGTCTGTGCACGTGCGTGTGAGAGACGGGTCAAGAGGCATGAACGAATGATGAGGGGGGACGATGTGGTTGTGGTAAGCAGACGTAACTACATAGGAAGATCAATTGCCCTTTGTAAAAGAAAGGAGAGACATAACTTGTGAGGTACGTCGATCGATGGGGCGGTAGTTAAAGTCGATCTAGGTATATGTTGGGAGACCGATCGGTATACATGCATGTGTGTGTTAGAAGCAAATGAGGCACGAGGAGAAGGATAGAGAGAGAGGGATGCATGTAGGAGGTGGTACGAGAGGCATACTATATCGAGGGGGAGGAGTGTGTGAGTACGAGAACAATGGAAAGAGTGGTGGGAGTGAGGCATGGACGGTGACAAGAGAAGAGGGGAAGCTTGTGTTTGTGCTAGGCACACCTGGCTAGAGAGGCATATCGATCGATGTGTGCCGTAAAGAAGGAGCTGGGGGGCCTACAGACACCGTGGGTGAACGACCTAAAGTGAAAAGACGAATTTGCATGATGGAGCTAGAGAATGCTGAGGGAGGGTGAGAGGGATGCGGGCGTGTGCATGCACAAGAGAAAGTTAGCGCTAGCTACAAAGATAAGAGGGTTGTGTGGGTGTAAAAGACGAATAGAGATCATATATACTTCATTATAAAAAGCGAATTCGGATATTTGAAGAATTTATCATAGTGTTTCCAACCGACGGATGCGTGAATATATATAACGGTGATACACATGGTGTGGTTATGAACATGGTATACTACATTTAATATGTTTTATCTCTAATCTTATGAAAAAACAGAGTTGTTGATGATGGTGTGCTTGCCATCCTGCATTATAGGCCATCTGATTTATATCTCGCGGATAGCAAGGAAACTATGATGGTTGAAGTTGGCAACAATCATGATTGTAGATTCTTATTGAAATAGAGAAACGAATTCAAATTTAGTTCGAATTGCAGCGGTAGTATAGACATTTGGAATGCACAAAACTGTTGGTATGAGTAGGTTACATGCATTATACAACAAGCGAAAAAATTTAATCGAACATAACATGGATTCATACTCCCTCCTTCCATCTATATAGGGCGTAATGAGATTTTTAAGACCGCCTTTGACTATTGACAAGATTAATAGTACATAACATGCACAATGTGAAAATTATATCATTGAAAGAACCTTTCACAGACGAATTTAACGGTGTGCTTTGTGTAAGTTGCATGTCATATATCATTGCTCTAATATTTGGTCAAAGTTAGCATCGAAAAACGCATTAGGCCCTATATAGATGGAAGGAGGGAGTAGCTTTGAATAGCATTTGTATAGTAAAACGGGGCAAGACTCTCTCTTTGTGTGGTGTGAATAGTTTTATTTTTTTCATTTTCTTTTTGGTTGAGGGAAGTGCGAATTGATTTGGTACGTACAAGTACAATATTACTACACGTTAGGCTTGTCCCCAAAATTCAACCCGCGTCTTGTTATATCCCGAAAATTCAGATATCGTGCTCCCAAAACTGGCGCCTTCACAACCCGCGCCTTGCTATCCCGAAATTACAACGCGCGCAAAAACTCCCTCCAGCTGCCAAATCCTGACACGCAAGTCCCCCTTCTAACCCTGAGCCGAAAGGGCCGCTAGTTCAAATCGGTGGGGGGTACTTTTGTAACACACCCTACATTTTGGACAAGCGCGTTCCTAAGTCATGCTTCACCGCTCCCATCGCCCCCTTTTCGCCATTCGAAATCCCAAGCCGCCATAACCTCTCCGCTCCAGCCGCGAAAGCCCACCCTCCTCCATCCGCCACATCACCGCTGCCCAGCCGGGGCCTCTTCCACGACGACGTCGTCAAGCGCAATAGCTCGACGTCCATCGTCCACCTCCCCGGATGAGGATCCGTCGTCCATCTGTCGTGCCGCCGGTTCAGCCGCCCCGTCCTCCACCTCCAGGGAGCTGCTCCGACGATCGCCTCGTCTATCGCGGCTACTCCATCCCCACAGCGCCGCCTTAACCTGCTCCACCGGAACCGCAAAATCCTCACCGACTCCTCGGATGAAGCCGAGGCCTACTCGGCGTCACCAAAGAGGTTGTACACTCATCGCATCTCACCTTCTCCTTAACTCGACCTCCTGGCGCCGACGGTGCTCCATCCCGCACCCCCATGGAGCGGCTACCTTGAAGCCGGCTGCGGGCGACATCTCCATGGCGGCTCTCCCCCAGTGCGAGGCCCCTTCGGCGGCGGCGTCCATACCAGCCGGATCTACTGCTGCTGCTCCGGCTCTCGCTCGCTCGCCCAGCTGCTGATGTTGCTCTCCCCCTCGCTCGTGCTGCTGCTCTGCTCCGATTAAGCCACACTTCAGTCGACTGAATCGACTTTTGGGTCAGTCGATTTTCAGGGGTTGGGGGGCTTGCCGGAGTTAAGGAAGAACCACCCGCAGCGGGGACGGGGACTCGCCGGAGAGGTACCCCACTATCTATCTTAGGGTTCAGGGTGGGGGCGGGGGGCCTAGAGGGCTTACCGGGGCGGCGGTGGCGAGTTGTTTCGGGGCGGCGAGGCGGCGCTGGGGCCAGCGGTTCGGTCAGTGGTGGCTGGTGGCTCAGGGGGGTGCAGGTTGAAGATGAACTGCAGGCCCTCCCTAAACTACATGTCAAGTGCCTCTCTGCTACCATTGCGTTCAGTTTCGACAGTAGCATTCAGATTCCACAGTAAATTTCAGTTTCGACAGTTGAGTTCAGAGTCAACAGTTTTTACCTCATCTGTTGTGGTCAGGTGGTTTTTGGTGATGTTAATTTTACATCCATTTTACATCATCTATTGGAGATGCTATTAGAATCCCACTTGAGATTGACGATGTCTGTCTTGTGCTGCTTCAGCCTTGACGTCTTATGGCTCACCGGAGCTGCTCCAACGACAGAACGATTCGTCACAACAGAGCAGTGCCCTGGACGCCGTCTACAGATTCCTCAGATCTTCCTCCACACCTCCGACAGCCACCTCTACCTCAACTACTTCAGCGACCAACCCAATGATGCTGAGGTCGACACGGCTACGACAGAGAGGTTGTACACTTATTGCATCACTTATTACTATACATTCATGTCGATCCATTAGGGCTATTTTGGTTCAACGGAAAAACATCGATCCACTGGTTGTTACCATCACTCTAAATTTTTGCATGCTCTCCTTACATAATCTCACCATATTTTTTTCGTATGCATGTTAGATATTGTACACAGTCATGCTGAACATGTAGAGAAAAAGAGACACTACAAGAAATATGTCAACTTGTCACCTTCTGTTAGTGACCCTGGAAGAATTGGTCATAGATCTATGACCATTTCAGACCAATTGGTCAAAAGTTGTTCGGGGGGCTCCAAAACCTAAACTATAACGACCATTTTGGTCAAAAAGGTCGTAATTTCCTTACACGAAATGGTCATAAAGCAGATAGCACTGGTCTGCTGCCTTATTTCTAGCTGATCATGACCAATATAGATGGTCATAACCTTGTAAATTGTGGTGGGTTGCTATGACTAGGCGCCACCTCATCAGTTTTGCCTATGTGTCATGTCCATGTGGCAGTTTTTGCCCTAGGTTGTGAAGCAACCTATATTTCTGTCATTCCCAAAATTCCCAAAAAAATCTCATAAATTCTTTGGGTCATATCTTCTTCAAATATGTAAAAATCCTTCCTTGCCTAGTTCAAAACTAATTCAACAATATTCATTTTCCTATTCTGTTCACGACAACACTTTATGAAGGAAGTGCTATTTATATATTCTTGATTGCCCTCGGAATTTTTGGGCACTCTTTCCTATCCAAATCATTACCGCATGACAAAATTCAGCTCCACTTGCCTAGCAAATCTTCCTTGGCAAATTTCCAAAGTTTTTGTCCACCTAGAAGAATTATGAAGGAAGTACCTTTTTTATATATCCAAATGACATGAAATTTATACAGTTTCTTCATATGCCCAAATTATCACCCTCCTCCAAATTGCAGCTCAGGCAAATTATCTATGTGAGCCCAGGTTCAATTTATATTTTATGACCAAATTGGCACGTTGCAAAGCAAGTGTTATCTAGAACCCTCCTATTAACCTCAAACTCTTTGGGCACTCTTCCATACCCAAATCATTGCCACATGATAATATTCAGCTCCATTTTCCTAGTCAATCTTTCTCAGGAAATTTTCAAAGTTTCTACCTCGAGAGAAGCTTTGTGAAGTAAGTACTAGCTAGGCTTACCCAAATGACCTGAAAATCTACCAAGGCATAACCATACCTATGTAACTTACCTACACCAAATTTGAGCTCATTTCATTCATCCAATTTCTCTCACTAGTTTTCCCAAGTTTCTGTCCATAGAAGAGCATTGTGAAGGAAGTACCACTTTGGCATGTCCAAATGGTATCAATTTTCTACGGTGCTTTCCAATGCCCAAATAACCATCCTCCACCAAATTTCAGCTCAATCCATTCATTATTTTGAGCCCAGCTTCAACATTCATATTTTTGTCAAGTGTGGTACTTTGCAAAGCAGGTACCACCTAGGATCCTCCTTTTGATCTGAAAATTTGCGAAGACATTCTTCTTAGTAGATGATCATCCTCAGCAAAAACTCACGCCCATTGGCCATGTGCATTTCCCGTACCGCTAATCAAACACTTGGCTGCTAATTCATGTTTGAGCATCGATCGTTCTCCCCGTGAGAATCTTATGTTGTAATTTTCTTCCTAGAACCTACGTGGGGAGTGCCCAACCCACTAGACATGCCTAGGCTGCCTAGAACACATGGCAACGCCACGATCACGCGGTGACCACGCGTCGGGCATGTGAGTTTACGCGCTCTAGAGTTGGGGGCCTTGGCCACCGCCCAAACCTCGACGTATCGCCATAAAACCATGTATTTATGATTAAATAGGTACTTATGTAACTATAAATGATTTTTGGAAAAAATAAATAGTAAACTATGAGGCAGCTGCAGTTGAAATTTGACCCGCTTCCTACTGAATCGGCGGGAATTTGTCTTTTTCACCAGAGGTGGATCAAAACTTTGATGCCCAACAATTTTGTCAATTGTGCATTAAATATGGCCTAGTATTTTATAAAAATTATTTGGTCCAATTTGCAACAATTATTTGGGAGGTCCTTCACAAAAAAACCTCCTTTTGGGCACTCGAAAAATGGAAAATGGTTTTTTCGTCCAAAGAAAATGAAAACTTCCTTAGGCAACATTGTTTGCCTTTCCAATATACACCCTTGTGCACAATATGGGATCGTTTGAACAAATTATGCCATGAATGTGGCCATAAGATTGATCATTTGGCTTGAAAGCCATTGATATCCACACGTGATAGCTCGATTTTGAGAACACTTTTTTAAAATAATTGCCGTATTACAAGTTTGTTATTTTTCCTGGGAACTTGGCCACATATAATGACACAATGCGAAGGTTTCCCAATTTTTTGATTTTTTTGAATTTTTTATGCCCGTTTCAAAATGCGGTCAAAACGGCGGGAATGACCGTTCCTAGCTAGTGGTTGAATCTTGATTTTTTTTGGTGTTTCTCTGATTAAATAGGTACTTATGTAACTAGAAATGATTTTTGGAAAAAATAAATAGCAAACTATGAGGCAGCTGCAGTTCAAATTTGACCCGCTTCCAACTGAATCGGTGGAAATTTGTCTTTTTCACGAGAGGTGGATCAAAACTTTTTGCACCCAACCATTTTTGTCAATTGTGCATTAAATATGTCCTAGTATTTTAAAAAATTGATTTGGTCCAATTTTGCAACAATTATTTGGGAGGTCCTTCACAAAAAAACCTCCTTTTGGGCACTCAAAAAATGAAAAATGGTTTTTTCGTCCAAAGAAAAATGAAAACTTCCTTAGGCAACATTGTTAGCCATTCCAATATGCACCCTTGTGCACAATATGAGATCATTTGAACAAACTATGCCATGAATGTGGACATAAGATTGATCATTTGGCTTGAAAGCCATTGATCTCCACACGTGATAGCTCGTTTTTGAGAACACTTTTTTAAAATAATAGCCGTATTACAAGTTTGTTATTTTTCCTAGGAACTTGGCCACATATAATGACACAATGTGAAGGTTTCCCAATTTTTGATTTTTTTTGAATTTTTTATGCCCGTTTCAAAATGCGGTCAAAACAGTGGGAATGACCGTTCTTAGCTAGTGGTTGAATCTTGGAATTTTTTTGGTGTTTGTATGATTAAATAGATACTTATGTACCTAGAAATGATTTTTGGAAAAAAATAAAGAGCAATCTACAAGGCAGCTCAATTCAAATTTGACCCGCTTCTAGCTGAATCAGCGGAATTTTGTCTTTTTCATGAGAGGTGGATCAAAACTTTTTACACCCAACCATTTGGTCAATTGTGCATTAAATATGTCCTAGTATTTTAGAAAAATGATTTGGTCCAATTTTGCAACAATTATTTGGTAGGTCCTTCACAAAAACACCTCCTTTTGGGCACTCGAAAAATGGAAAATGGTTTTTTCGTCCAAAGAAAATGAAAACTTCCTTAGGCAACATTGTTTGCCATTCCAATATGCACCCTTGTGCACAATATGAGATCATTTGAACAAACTATGCCATGGATGTGGCCATAAGATTGATCATTTGGCTTGAAAGCCATTGATCTCCACACATGATAGCTCGTTTCTGAGAACACTTTTTAAAAATAATTGCCGTATTACAAGTTTGTTATTTTTCCTAAGAACTTGGCCACATATAGTAACACAATGCGAAGGTTTCCCAATTTTTTGATTTTTTTGATTTTTTATGCCCGTTTCAAAATGCACTCAAAACGGTGGGAATGACCGTTCCTAACTAGTGGTTGAATCTTGGAATTTTTTTGGTGTTTCTATGATTAAATAGATACTTATGTACCTAGAAATGATTTTTGGAAAAAGTAAAGAGCAAACTACAAGGCAGCTACAGTTCAAATTTGACCCGCTTCTAGCTAAATCGGCGGAAATTTGTCTTTTTGATGACAGGTGGATCAAAACTTTTTACACCCAACCATTTGGTCAATTTTGCATTAAATATGGCCTAGTATTTTAGAAAAATTATTTGGTCCAATTTTGCAACAATTATTTGGGAGGTCCTTCACAAAAAAACCTCCTTTTGGGCACTCAAAAAATGGAAAATGGTTTTTTCGTCCAAAGAAAATGAAAACTTCCTTAGGCAACATTGTTTGCCATTCCAATATGCACCCTTGTGCACAATATGAGATCATTTGAACAAACTATGCCATGGATGTGGCCATAAGATTGATCATTTGGCTTGAAAGCCATTGATCTTCACACGTGATAGCTCGTTTCTGAGAACACTTTTTTTAAAATAATTGCAGTATTACAAGTTTGTTATTTTTCCTAGGGACTTGGCCACATATAATAACACAATGCGAAGGTTTCCCAATTTTTTGAATTTTTTATGCCCGTTTCAAAATGCGGTCAAAATGGCAGGAATGACCGTTCCTAGCTAGTGCTTGAATCTTGGAATTTTTTTGGTGTTTATATGATTAAATAGATAGTTTTGTACCTAGAAATGATTTTTGGAAAAAATAAATAACAAACAATGAGGACGCTGCAGTTCAAATTCGACCCGTTTCCTGCTGAATGAGTGGAAATTTGTCTTTTTCATGAGAGGTGGATCAAAAATTTTGACACCCAATCATTTGGTCAATTGTGCATTAAATATGTCCTAGTATTTTATAAAATTGATTTGGTACAATTTTGCAACAAATATATGGTAGGTCCTTCACAAAAAAAGTCATTTTGGGCACTCGGAAAATGATTAAAAATAGCTAGAAAGATCAAAAATGCATAGAAATTGGTCCTTATCCATAAAATGTGGTCTAAATCTAGTGAAAATTTGTGTGGTGCCATTTTGCAAAATATTTTTGATAGCTACTTCACAAAATCCCTCTATTTTTAGTACTTAGACATTTTTTAAATAACTGGTTTTTCGAACCAATCACGACTCTTCCCACGGATTGATGACATGGCGCCCATCCATCCATCTCTGCATCCCAGATCCATCCATCCATCTATCTACAGAAAAAAAGAAAATAAAATGAAAAAGAGATACCCCCCACCCGCAGCCCAAACCCTAGGTCAGATC
>NC_041384.1:515866229-515949710 GCF_002162155.2 Triticum dicoccoides | reverse complement strand
ACCGCTGGCCATCCTTCCTTCCACCATCCAGATCCCCCGTTTCCTCGCTGTCTCGCGTCGCCTCTACCACCTCCCTCCGGCGGAGCTCGTCGCCGTTCCCCACGCCCTCCTCCTCTCACCCCTCCCCTTCCCACTCCCCACAGCGATGGTCGACGGCCTCACCGCGGTGCAAAATCCCCCACCACCATGAAGCCAGTGAGGATGTTCCCGTGACGGCCGCTGGTGTCCCCGCCGCTGCCACGGGCCCTCGCCGCCGAGGCACCCGTCTCCATGCGGCGGTTGCGCGTGGTGTGGTGCATGGCCAAGGAGCGACGGGTGCGAATGGTGGCGAAGCAGATCCAGTGGGAGCTGGCGGACATGGTGACCCGCGACCCCGTCATGCAGCGCGCCGTCCTCCCCGAGGCCGCCCTCGGCGCCGACCGCTACCTCTCCTCCCCCACCACCATCGCCGATGTCGAGCTCTCCAATGACCTCCAGGTCACGCCCGGACTCTCCCTTGAAACGATGCGGCTGCGCTGTAATCTGGGATGCTGAGTTCCTTGTCTCTGCTCCGGTTTGTGTCTGCAGGTGTGCAAGGTGTATTGTGTCCGTGTTTGGGGAAGAAGGTGGCCATGGCCGGGCTCAAGGACAAGACCAAGTACCTCCAGGTCACGCCCGAGCTCTCCAACGACCTCCAGGTCACGTCTGCTTACTTCCCATTTTGTTTATAGATCATTATGCTAGTTTCTGTCTTGTTTAATTGGTTAATTGTTCATGCTTGAAGTTAATTAGCTGGAGTAGTTGGTTAGTTACACACTGGTTGGTGCATGCTAGCTCAAGTGTTTTGTAGTTGAATGAGTTCATTCTGTGCAGCCGGGCTAGGTAACTTCTGTATCAAAATCATGGATTCTAATCTTTACTATTATCTGCCATGGATCAACAATGATGCATCACAGGTAGTAGTAGTAGAGTCGGACTTGGTGCTGCATTGCCCAGTTATTAGCTCCTCGATCTGTTCCTCACAGCGTGGGGTCAGCACTTTACCTCAACTTGTCTGCATTTTCTCTCACACACTAGACTTGCTCATCCATAACAGAATGGCCGTGCGTGAGTGAGTCCTGTAGGTATGTATGTTTTTGGGCTGGTTGTAGATGGCTTTGTATGTTATGGTAGTGTGCTTGCTCTCCCTGCTCTGCTTTCGCTTGTAGAAAAGAAGAGCAAAGCAGGGTAAGTAAAACACACTAGCAACTCTCTAATTAGAACACCAGATGTTGTGCAACTCCCTACTAGTAGATACCAACCACATGTATCTACAGATTTACTACTAAATCCAATTACAGTACTACCCGATGTTGTGTGATTCCTTCCATTCTATGATTGATAAAGGAAGTACTTCATTAGTAACGAGACATGCTAATCTGGTGCTGAAATTTATAAGCAACTGAATTGTGCAGAATTAAGTTTCACATTCAAATCGATGGTATGTCATGTGTGCACCATGGACAGAAATTTCAGAGCCAACAGAAAGAAATTCTACTCTTTACTGCAGAACAGTATACAACATTACTTTTATTGGTTGCCTGCTAATTGTGTGCAAACTGCTTATCAATAGCTTATCAAGCACTGCCTGACTGGCTCGCATCGCTCTGCTGTCATAGTTGTGCTGTCGGTGCTCTTTCCTCTTTGTCTGTCTATAACAGCAGGATTCATGCACCAAACCAAGAACCTGAATCTTTTTTTAGGCTGCTAGTAAACTAGGTTGTACTCCTCCCAATTGCAAGTTGGATAGAACCTGCAATTAAGTGCACAGACATACATGGATTCTGGTTCAATTCGTATGTATGTTTGTATGTGCATGCTTACGACTTTGACTAAAACTAGTTAATTCATTGTTCTACCTTGAAGGTGACCAGTCCCTAGCTACGTGCTTTGATCGGTCCTGCTAATTTCAGTTCCTATGATTTTTAATCTCCGTTTTCTATTTTCCCAGCTACCAAGACTCTGAGTTTGTGGTGATGGCAGCTGACAAGAAGCCGATCGAAATCTTCCCCCACCCCTTGTTGCTCCCTAATGATAACAAGGTATAAATTCTGTCCGTATGCTGCATCATATATAGTACTGCTAATTAGTTTGTATGCCGTTGCTTGCGTGATATGGTTAGACCGACGACTGTCAAGCTCATAATTCTATATGATGTGTCAAAGGTTAACAGAATATATGATATGACTTGTGTGCTGACCTCTAGTATCTTGCTTATCTGTAGTGTGTTTGTTGTACGCTTGCCTTTCTTTGGCCTGCTATTCTTATTTATCAAATGAAAGGACATTCTGTTTGGCAGTGGGCGGTTTTGCTCAAAAATAAGTAAATAAATTGTATGTGCATGCTGAAATGTTAGATGTCTGTTGGTTGCTGTATATGGGCAAGATGAATTGAATCTTGATGTGTACTTGTCAATTCTAGCTTATATTGGTGTCTTGCGATCCTAAAAAATTATTGAATCCTGCTGTGTACTTGTCAATCCTGCTGTGTGTCCATATTGTGTCTCTGTTTTCTTGTATGAACGAGTTATCTCATTTTAACTAGCTGGAGAACAAAAAGCATGGTACTAGCTCAATTTTTGTTATCATTCTAAATAAGTTTCCTTTTCTTGAATGGTATGTTCTGATTCTTCACCTTTTCTGATTCTTCCCTGCTGATTCATGTAACAGGGCGACCGAGGAAGGCATGTTGTCTGTTTTCTTGAAGGTCGTTTTGTTTGTTCCCAGCCCTAACTATAGTTGTCCAGCTAGTTCGGCATGTTGTTCATATCACTATTGTAGTCCAACGAGTTTGGCATGTTGTGAGTTTGTGATTGCTTGTAAAGCTTGTAAAGTATTGTATTACACTTGTAGTCATTACTGTGATTGCCACTGTATTACACTTGTAAGGATCTGGTTGCTCTTATTTCAAGTATTATGTGTGCTTTTTGTCTGCCCATTTAAATACTGGTTCGAATATGAAGAATATGAGCCTGATAGATGGGACACACTTACCAGAACATGACAAATGGGACCCAGTTACCAGAACCTGACAACCGGGACCCATCTGACTAGTGGACCCTTCATTTGGAAAAAAATAAAAACTAAATTCGTTTAGACAAAAAGGCCACAACCCAACAATAAAAAAAGTTGCAATGTTGGGCTTGGCCCATGAAGCCGATCAAAAATTGATAGAAAAAATATATAAAAAGGCCGAATTGTTGGGCTAGGCCCATGTAGAAAATCGAATTGGACCGGGCTGAATCTTGTGCCACATCAGATTGCCACGCTGGATGCCTACGTGGCCTGGGGAGGTTGCTAGTGACCAAAACGCCACAGTAGACGTATTTTGGTCATAAACGTCTACGACCATTCCAGAAGAAAGGTCGCTATAGTCAGTTTATGACGGCCAGCTTTTGACCTTATGTTTTTGGTCACAAAAAGGTCACAAATTGAAAACAGTGACCATTCAGTGACCAATAGTGCTGGTCACAAGTTGACATATTTCTTGTAGTGAGAAGAGTTTTGCGCGGCAATACAATGCCATGCAGATATCGCTCCATGGTGGGTTCAATGGCAAACCCTCCCCACCCCTCTCCAAATTGTAATCCAGAGGAAGATATCTGTTCTGACGCGGATTCGGACACCGCTGACCACTCCTATTTACCCCCAAGGTGTTTGCTCTACCTTGGCATGATGATGTTAGTCATATCATGCATATGTTGCCTTTCAGTGCCTACTTTTGACATCATATATGTCATCTGCTTAGTTTAGACATGTTCTGTAATGCCACCTGTTTAGTTTCTATATCATATATGGGAATTATGTAGTCTCATGTCTATTAGCCAGCCATAATATATGTGAAATGTGCAATGCCATCCTATTTAACCAGGCATCATATATTTGAATGATATCTTGCCCATCCTTTTCTTCATTACATTTCCATTTGTCGACAATGTTTGTACATTAAACTACTCTTCCTGTGAATCAGCCATTTGGGTGGGAGATGGAAAAATCTGGAGTGAAAACAAGGCCTTCAGAGCAGACAGTGCTACCTGTCGAAGCAGATCTCTTGTTGGGTCCCGATAGCTCCTCAGAGATGGATTCAGAGACAGATGACCAGTCCTATTCCCCCACTGAGGTGTATGCTCTAACTTGGCGCGGTTATACTGCTCATATCATGCATACGGTGTCTTGCATTGCATAGTTTAGACATCATATACGCAATATTCAACACCATGTTCTTAGTTCAGACATCATACCGAATGCCCTCTATTTAGCATATAAATCACATATGTGAATTAAGTGATGCGATCCTGATTACTTAGATAACATGTAGGTGAATTATGTCCTGCGATCATGTTTAGTTATTCATCATATCTTTGAATTATGTTATGCTATGCTATCCAGTTTAGATAGACATCATATATGTGAAATTATGTCATGCTATCCATTTTAGTTAAACAATATACATGTCAACTATTTCATGCCCTCTTTTTTCCACACTATCTATTGCATCTGTCTCTCATATAATGTCTGTACATTCAACTATGTTTCCTGTTATCAGCCATTTGAATTGGAGCGGGTGATGCCAGTATCTAGCGGACTAAAAACACGGTCTTCAAATAAAATAGTGCTACCTCTTGGTGGAGATAGCACCCCGGTTGTACATGCACAAGGACCAGACCTACCACACATAACCCAAACTGTCGCAGATTGTACCCCTACTACGATGGACAGATAACCAGCTTCACCCAATCTAACCCCAACCCCAGCCGATAGTAAACCAGTTCTTGTTGACACAGCACCATCTCCACCACAGAGCTCCCAAACAAGAGAAGTTAGTAAGGCAGCTCCAGTGCCCATAGGGCCAGTACTATCACGGCGAACCCCAACTCCACCAGTTACTACGCCTATTCCTGTGGAGGAAGCACAACCAGCTATTCGTAGTTTAGCATCTATCGCATTTGATGTTGTTAAATCGTATGTGCATATCTTCCCATCTTGGAAATATTATACTGAAGATGAAGGAAAATGCCAGTTGCAGGTGTTTGTCCAGGAGTTATGTGTAAGTAATGTTATTCATGGCAATTACTTTGCTTCGTCCCATACATCCTACCTCCATGATGGTTATAATACAACAAATTTTCCCATTTTTCTCTATAGAGAAGGACCGATTTGGAAACTCAGGATGAGGTAACCTGTGCTAATACCTCTGCTATCTTCAAGAATGCTTGGTGGCAGTATCGGAATTACCTGAAGAAAACGTACTTCACCGGCAAAGAAACTCATCAAATTCCCTTACGTTCTCCTGAGACACATTTACTGGACGATGACTGGGAATGCCTTGTTCTGTACTGGTCCTGAACCAAGAATGTGGTAAGGTCTACGAGCTCATTTTCTATTTTTAAGTATTATATTCTCGTGTCTTACTGTACTCTGTTCATGTAGAACAAGTGCCTAAACCTGAAGAACAACTGTTCTAATTTAAGATTCCATTGCTACCATAGGACATAGATATATGTTTGTTTGATGCTTTTATTATGTACTAGTACCGGGCAATAGAAGACTTGGTAGTTTAATCTTGTCCACCTTACTAATGAACTGGTTCACCAAAATGAGTTTCATATACTAGTACATGCTAAACTTGTTATGTGTCTGCTTGTTTCTTCTTTTAGAATGCTGACAGAATATTGGAGAAGAGTGCCTTATTAAGCAACGGTAAAGGAAGTAATGCAGATAAGGTTCAGGATAGTGACACATCCTGTCTTGGTTTAGTGTTGGAGTTACTGGCCACTACCGCTTGCACAAGCTATTCAAACTCACTATCTGAATCAGTTCGGTTTCTTGAGTCTCAACTACAAGCTGAAAGACATCGATCAGCTGTGCTGCGACAAGAAGCGGAAGGACTGCGGAAGTCCCTGGAGCATTCAGATGCATACTTTCTGGTGCAACAGCAAGTGTTGGAGGATTTTAGCGCCAAACAGGACAAAGCTAATCAGCTTGCTAAGCTTATAGCCAGCATGGTGGATACCCAGGATAACGTTTCTTGAGCTCTTCTGATGTTGTTTCAGTTATGCTCTTTTGTTGCTGCCACGTTTTTTTGCACTGGTGGCCAATTTTGATGGCCAATGTATATGATATGCTGCTTTGTTCCCTATATTTGCACTGGTGGCGACTTTGATGCCCAGTGGATGTAATATGTGTAATAGCCGTGATAGCCTAGCGTTAGTTGCTTGCTTATTTATTTCCTTGTTGTCTTGTTTATTTGTTTGCTTGTAGTCATTGCAATTCTTTTTCTGTGGTTAACTAGTGGCTGCAATAACCTATTTTTTAAAACTAGGCAACAATAACCATGGGCTAATATTTACTGTAGTGACACTGGGCCTCCTACGGGCCGTAGAAACAGTGGGCCTTCTACGGGCCGTAGAAACAGTAGGCCTTCTACGGGCCGTAGAAACAATGGGCCTTCTACGGGCCGTATCATTAATGGGCCTTATACGGGCCGTATGATCGATTGGCCAAACATGGGCCAATAACAGGCCGCATTATGGCTGTTAACGGGCTAGAGTTGGAATCGTCCGTTCATGGGCCGACCGTAACGGGCCATTGTTAATAGGCCGTATTTGATGACGCTATGAAAACGGCCCAACGTATTAACGGACCACAAACGGCCGACTGTAACCATGGGCTAAATTTGGCCCACAAGCAGAAAATGACAGTAACGGGCCGTAAGTAAACGAATGCTGGAAATGAGCCCAAGAATAAATGGGCTCTGAGAAGGCCGGAAGATAACATGGGCTGGAAACGGCCCAACGGAATAACGGGCCGTTAATGGGTATAAAGTGATACACTGTTCATTACGGGCCAGTTTCACCACGGGCCGTTAATGGGTGTAAAGTGATACACTGTTCCTTACGGGCCAGTTTCACCACGGGCCGTTAATAGGCCAAGAGTTACATAGGGCCTCATATGGGCCGAAAGACGTCATGGGCCATACATGGGCCAGAAGTGAAAACGGGCTAGAATCATATTGGATGGCCCAGATGACGCTATTGGGCCTAATTCGGATAGGGCGTAACGGGCCTTGGGTTAGCGGGTTGTAAATGGGCTATATGCAAACAGGCCGTTAACAGGCTTTCCATGGGCCGGCCCGCCACCTTTTGACCAAGTCAAATGGGTCGGCCTTTTCACAGGAATGGGCCTCCGTTGGGTCGTGCCACATGTCGACGTATCATAGGCGCCTTCCGTCCAACGAGTGGTTGATATCTGTCCCAACGATGAGCCGACATGTGTTTCCTCCAGCCAATGATGATTTTACATGTGGAATATCCCCATTGGTCGGGGCTGTTAACGGGTTATCATATCCAAAACCCGACCCCATAGCTTAACGGCGTTCTGTTACGGTGGATGCCACATGTCGGTCACCCTTGACGAAAGCACTTCTGTGCCGCACGATTTATCATCATGGAAGTGGACACTTCCGTGATGATAATTCTGGTAATGTCATGGAACACTTCTATGATAGCACAGGTATGACTATCTTGATTCTGTCATAAATTTGTCATGGATGTACATGGATGACAAAAAAGCGACCTACTGTGACAAACACGTATCATCACAGAAGTGTATTTTTTGTAGTGTCTGGTTCCAATCCATCCCACTCAGACTGGGTGAAACGAGGGTCAGTGCCACCGCTCGGGTTCTGTCACCCGCAGACCCATCTCCCTACTTATCATCTCCCGGGTTGACAAAACTGGAAGGAGGAGGAGAGGGCGGCACCTGAAAAGCGTCGGCACCCTCAACCCTAACCCGCAGGCGGACACCGTCAGAGGAGGGAAAACATCCACCAAGCCACGCACACAGACAGGATCCACACACCACAAGTTGATGCGCACCAGACCAACCTTATCCAGCGAGTCAGAATCAACCTCCACAGGTTTGCCAATCAACACCCCCAAAGCCATCATGAAATCAACTGACCGTAGCCCCACTGGAACATCATCAACCAGCACCCAGATCTTGGAAAGTGGCCCCACAGCCTTAGCCCCACATGTCTGTCGGTGTTCTAGGAACGGGGGTCCCCAGACTTGCCTTCCTGCGGCCTGCGATGTGGCTCAAGTGGGGGCCTAGCGCGGCCCATCATCATCAGCTCAAGACCCTCGCGAGGGGCCAAGCCTCACGGGGCGGACGACCGGAAGCTTCCTGAGAGGCAGCCTCATCAGGCAGGCTCGCGAGGAGGCGGAGAGATCAAGGCAGGGGTACCTCGCGAGGAGCCCGTGACGCAAGCCATGACGATCCAGACCAGGCGGGCGCCGGCCTGCGCAGTGTCTTTGTTTCCCCTTTGGTGCAAAGGGGGCATGCACAGGCCAAGGCATCGGGCAAAGGTTACCATTCCGGTGCAACGAGACCAAGACCAGCAGTGCGGCAGGACGGAGGTCACCGTGGAGCCCAAGACGGCGTCATCACCAGTACTTTTGGCAGCCGAAGACCACCTTTGGCCAGGATAACTTGTACTAGATGTTCCCCTTCAAAATGGCCAATTATTGGTGCCCTTTCCGTTCATTATTTGGGGAGAGGCCCAGGGCCTCTATAAATAGAGCTAGCCACCACAGAGTAGAGACATCTAGAAAACGGAGAGAGACACCCAGGAGGGACCGAAAAAGAGAGATAGAGAGAGAGAGGCGACTGAACTCGCCCGAGCAGTTCATCGCACCAGCTCAAGAACACCTCTCGCGAGGCTGTTCCTCCCTTGTACTATTCATCATCAGCCCCTGAGGCAATCCACCACACCACACACTGGAGTAGGGTATTACACCACAACGGTGGCCCGAACCAGTATAAACCTTGTGTCCCTTGTGTTGTTCATTGTATCCAGTTTAGATCATGCGAGGAGATTGGACGTAGATCGGTAGGGGAGAGATCTCCGCGCGCACCCCAGTGTTCGAACCTCAAGGGTCTGCCGGAACCCGAAATCCGACAATGTCGCCGCCTTGACAGACACGACCAACAGATTAAGCGGCAAGGTGAAGCTCATGCAATAAAAAACCATCCTCAGATAGTCTTTGGAAGGGAACACCACCGCAAACTCATACTCAGACAACTGCGGCACTTGCCAGTCCCAGCCCCCCTTGTCCCAGATCCGCAACCCTTCCAGCAAAACTTGGGGAGAAATTTTCTGGTCCTGAACTGTGATGATCGCCGCGTTGGAGAGCGAGGGGGCCGCCATCACTAGATGGAGATCATTATCAAGAGCAAAAAAGGAGCAGCCCGGCATACCAGTACCAAAATGCACGAAGGAGGGGGTTTGACACAATTTCGGTAGTCCACAGTTAGATGGCCATCACAACGGCAGATCAAGCAGAAAGGTGGGTTGACACATCTAGACTAAAAGTGGCCCGGTCTGTGGCAAGCGAAGCATGCGAGGGAGGAGGGAGGGTTTGGAGCTGAGGGAGCCTGGTGAGGAGGAGGGGTGGGGGGAGGATGCCATCACCAAGCCCAGAGGTGAAGCACCCGACCCAGGAGGTGGGTCGCGGCGTTCCCTGGACTGCAATGGGGAGGAGGCGAAGCACTGGAAGGGACGGGAGCCAACACCAGCCGCAGAAGAACGAGCAGGATGCCGCGGCGGGGCCACCAGACCCCGAGCAAGGGCCTGGAGAGGCACCGACGAAGACGAGCCACCAGCACCACCCGAGGTCGCCGTCTCCCACGGATCCAGCCCCACGGCGCCCACGGAACTAGATCCGTGCAGCGAGGCCCCAGATCCGGCCACCGACCGTGCCTGCTCATCGCGCTGGAGCCACGCCGGCCCAGCCGCCCATGCTTCACGCTCACGCTCCACCTGCCCACGCGACGAGCGCTCATCCTCGAGTTTGGAACGCAGCTCAGCCTCATAGGCCAGATAGACCCCAGATCCAGGGGACTCCTCGCGGCGGAGCTTGCTCCCCGACAAGGCTTCATTGGAGGAGCCCTAGTGAAGGAAATATGCCCTAGAGGCAATAATAAAGTTGTTATTTATATTTCCTTATATCATGATCAATGTTTATTATTCATGCTAGAATTGTATTAACCGGAAACTTAGTACATGTGTGAATACATAGACAAACAGAGTGTCACTAGTATGCCTCTACTTGACTAGCTCGTTAATCAAAGATGGCTAAGTTTCCTAACCATAGAAGCAATCATTTGAGTTTCTACTCTCGGTGTCGCTGACATATGTTCAAAGTCCCACATAGCCTCATTAAAATCTCCCACCACCAACCACGGTAAGTCACTTGTGGTTTTCAGGTTCTGCAGCTTTGCCCTCATAATATGTCTATTCTCAACCCTCGGCTCTCCATATACGCAAGTGATCCTCCATTTTTCTGCGTTCTGGTCTACCTGTGCATGAGCATTAATATAACAATCAGTTTTGTGAAGAATCTCCACCACATACTTCTCATGCCAGTACAGAGCCAGCCCACCACTCATGCCTGCACTATCCACACCACAAAACCCCTTAAGGCCGAGACGACCGTGAATCCTCCTCATCTTTTCCGCCTTTTGCCTAGTTTCACATAGTAAAACCAAATTGGGGGAATGCGACTGGCAAATCGTAGGTTGATCATCTGAAATTCTGGGGGGGGGGGGATAAATAATGGAAATGGATACCTGAGTTGGAAACGGTGTCCTCAAGTCATACTTGTTCCCTGAGCAACAAAATCTTGAGGACGAGATTTCTTTAAGGGGGAGGTTTGTAACAGCCTGGTTTTTGGCCCTTTCCTTTTTCCTTTTTCCTTTGATTTATTTGATTTTTGATTTATTTTTCATTTTGGAGTGGTTCTGTGGCTTTGCAGCCTGGGAGATCATCATCATTTCCTCTCCCAAGTGACTCATCATCCTCAAACTCATTCCAAGGTTATGCCATTTCCATTCTAGCCGAACTCCATAATTCTTTTTCTTGGGGAAAATTCCTTTTATATTAAAGGAATAACCTCAATTGCCCTAGGTTGTGAAGTAACCTATATTTCTGTCCATCCCAAAATTCCCAAATAATTCTGATAATTCCCTTGGCTCATATATTGCTCAAATATGCCCAAACATTTCCATCGCCAGTTCAAAAATAATTCCCCAATATTCCTTTTCCTATTCTGCCCTAAATGGCACTTTGTGAAGGAAGTGTCATTTATGTTTTCCTAGTTGCTCCCAAACTTTTTGCTCATGATATATCATACAACTCATTGTCTCATGCAAAAATTCAACTTCATTTGCCTAGCCAATCTTCCTCAGAATTGTTTCAAACTTTGTGTCAGACAGGAGGCATTGTGAAGGAAGTACTAGCTAGGGTTATCCAAATGAGTTTAAATTTTGCACACCTCTTAACGTCCTCATATTAACCCACTCCTCCAATTTTCAGTTCCATCCAATCATCTATGTGAGCACATGACCAAATCTTTGTTTTTGTCCAAATTTTCAGCTAGTGAAGCATGTATATTTTATATTGCTTTATTTTTGCTGAAAATTTACGAGAGCATTCTCATGACCATAAAACATATCTCCACCAATTGTGGGACCATTTCATCAAGCCAATATGTCCCTAGAATTTTTGTAAGTTTCTGGACAAAGAGGATGTTTGTGAAGCAAGTACCATTTTGGCATGTCCAATTGGTATGAAACTTTTACAGCCTCTCTACATGTCCAAATAATAACGCCTTGACAAATTTCAGCTAAAGTTGATACTCCATGTGAGTGCACTTTCCTGATCAAGTTTCTGGACCAATTTTGCAGTTACAAAGCAACTATATTAATCCTTGGTCCATTTATCCTAAAAACCTCCAGGATCATACTCCTTCCTTAGCTAATTATCCCAGACAACACCATTGACTCCAATCCATTCCCTGTTGATCACCAGTGCGTAGCCAAGTTTGTTGCAGCAAACTTTTAGTGATCCCTCGCATCTCCCCTTGGCTCGTTCTCTTGATCCATCACGACCCTCAGGCTTAGTGATGCAGAGACTCATCAGCAGACATCTCATTGCAGCCTCTTGTGTCCCCTCCTTTCCATGCCAGGCGGTGACCACGTGGATTTTTGTGTGTGCACGCGCTCTGGTTGCAGCAAACGCGCTCTTCCCGTCGGGTCTCGTCGGCCTGCGGCCTCTTGGCGGTGTCCGCACGTTTGGGCGTGCCGAACTGATTCCCCGTGCCTCTCCCATCGCCCTCGTCCCTCTACCCCCTCCCGAAGACTCCTCGCTAGAGCTAGCCGACGCGCGGCCATGGGTGCACTGTGCCCCACTTGACCCGGTCCTCGCTCTGTCCGTTTCTTATGCTCCCCGGCGTCGGTTTCTTCTCCGTGACCCTCGACTGCACTCCCTTGGCCTCTCCCATCTCGTCCGTTACCTCCCATGAGCTCTGGCTCTGTCGACGCGCTGGCCGGACCCGAGTGGCGGCACTTGGCCGACCTCCCTCGCCCACCTATTTAAGGCCTTCCCGAGACCCCCCGAACTCAACAGCCTCCTCACAGGCCTCCCAGTAGCCTTCCCGACCCTTTCCTTGAGCTCCAAGAGCTCTCGAGCCCTCCAACTTCCGCCATGGCTGCCTCTAGCCTCCTGCTAAATTCGTGACAACCGAGCCCTCCCCCTCGTTCCTGACCTCACCAGAGAAACACCCGGGTCCCATAGCTCCACCCCACCCCTTCACCTCATCTCCAGAGCAGCCATGGCCTCGAATCTATCCACACCCGAAGCTCCCGTCCGCCAGCGTCGAAGCTTCAATCGACTCGGTCCATCCCGGCGACCGTGGATGGGACCGTTCGATGCGTCGCTCGACGCTGAGCATTTCCATAGGCAGAGCCTTGCCGGAGGTGCCCTGTAGCTCCGGCAGGCCTCGTCGGGCCCGGCTCTCCCGCGGCTAGGCGCGGGCGAGAGGAAGGATATGACGCCTCCCCCGCCAACTGGCCATGGGCCCCATGACCCCACTCATTAGCTGCCACGCGTTGACCCCCAGGTACGCTGATGTGGATAAGTGGATGCGTAAGCCTCTGGATTACGTCTTCATTTTCCAAAAGAGGATTTTGGTGTTCCTTTAGCCATAATGGTGTTTTCACTTCTTGGAAACGTATTCCGTTGTAATGCACTTTCAGTTTTTCTGTCCAGGCCCTGTTTGAAAATACTTCCATTGCAGATAGGTCCCTGGAAGAAAACACATCATAAATTTTTGCTCACAACTCCAAACGAGGTGATTCCAAAGCCCACTTCTTTGTCTCATCGAGCCCGTTCTGTTGGTAACATTTTCATGATGTTGTCACATTTCAAAAATGACCATTATGCCCTTGCCCTTAATCAGCCCCCTCCGAGAGAGAACAGTTTCCGGCGATTCTTTTCGCGAGCTTCTCGCACTTCCTCCCGGTGAATCCCTCCATCCCAGGCAAGCCACACCCTCGATTTGCATGATTACAATGCAGTGAAATGGTTTAAATTATTTGAACTTGTTTAAAATATTGTTTTAGCTACTTGTGATTTGTTCATGGCATTTCTTGGAGTATTGTTTGATCTTGTTATAGCCATGATATTGTTTGGAGTTCTAGGACTAATATTTTGCAAGTTATGTGGATGACATGTTGCCTTTGTATTCTTAGTGGCTATTATGATTATTCTCATGACGGTATTATGCTTTGGAGTATTACTTTGCATGTCATGTTACCTTTGGATTATTAGTGGCTAGTATTATTTTCATCATGATGCTAGTTGATATTATGTTTTGGAGTATGATTTCGGAGATGATGCTTGCATGTGGATCTTAGCTGGATAGCTTGTTCTTGCTATTGGAGTAGTAGTATTATCGTTCTTGGATTCATTATGATAGTAGTGTTATGCTATCCTCAGAGTATTTTGATATGACGATAAGATGCTTTGGATTAGTTGTTGGATATTGTTATGGCTTTGATTTCAGGTTGATAGATGATAGGAGTATCAATTTTCACTGTTATATTTTGGGGATAAATTCCGTCATTAAGTTGGTGAGGTGCCACCGAGCTGGGATTTTCCAGTGCAACCACATTTGCCTTTTATGGGAAGGCCCTAATGCGGTCTATTATCGTGCCTCTCGCTGGTGCCTCCAACGAGGGAATGTTATGCGCGGGCGCTACCTTGGCCGGGTAGGATGACATAAGCCTTGTGTGCCCATGGTTGGTTTTGAGCTCATGTCCCCGTTTGGGACCGTTTATTGTTTTTCCATGACGGTGGCCTTTGGTAGGCACGGGGCCACCCTTGACTTACCCCAGAAGGGAGTTAGTCGGAGTGGCCGGGAGAGTGTCATGGTAGTAGATCGGTTTTGTCAGAACGCCTTTGGTCCACCCGAATGGGAGGGCGATGCCATTGGTTCTGTGGTGTGAGTAAAGTGTGCTACCTCTACAGAGCGTGTGTGTTTAATCTATCGATAGCCGCGACCTCGGTCATGGGCACAAGTTTCTACTAGGACACACCGTTCGATCAACACTCACATGATGAAATGACTTATAGATGATTTATATGTTGATATATTGTGAGCACTAACAGTTTGGCAGGATGATGATGATGATGTTGGGATGATCTCGAGGATGATCATTTAGTTGGTGATGTGGTCACGAGGTGATCACGTGGATGTTTTGATCACAAGGTGATCAGGTGGATCACGAGGTGATCGAGATGGTACATTGCTTGGCCGGATAGCCAAGAGTGAGATGGTTATGGAGATCGAAGATGGTGGTTTATCAGTATGATAGTAGTTTCATATCATGTTTAGTAGTTGATTTCGTATCATAGTAGTTGTTAATTAATTATCTGAAAATGCTATGTTGTTGTTTTGCCTTGATGCTTTTGGTTGTTGTGAGCTTGCAAGTACATTCAATGTACTGACCTGGCGTGTCATGCCAGATTGCAGGTGATGCCTTGATTGATTGATTGCTTGTTGAGGTTTCTGTGCGTGTGGGCTAGATCGTGTCACAGCCAGAGTCCCTGCGGAGTGGATTTCACCACCTTCGTCGTTGTTTCACTGCTAGATATATTCCACTTCTACGAGTGGTTTCGCTGCTAGCATAGAGCAAGTGTTGTATCACAGGCGTAGTGTCGCCATGCTGATGTGATTCTTTGTAACATTAGACCCATGTATTTATTATCCTTTGTAATAAGAGATGATTTGTTCTATGTCAAGCAGTGTCGTATTCCATAAGACTTTTCCTCGATCTCTGGGCTAGAATGCGGGGCGTTCCGGTTTCTCTGAGCTGGGGTGCCATAGGCTTGGTATCAGAGCAAGTCTGGCTATAGGACGCCCTAGTCAGCGCGAGCGGTCGAAACCGGTAGTTTAGAGTCTATCTTGTTTGTTGCATTTGGTTGCTGCATTTGTTTGTTGCATAGCATGCATATAGTCTTATTTCTTGTTACTAACAATTTATCTTGTCAGTGTAGCTGGCATCGGTACGGATCCACTACAGCTCAGCCCCTGCATTTCTCCAGTTTTCTTTTCTTGCCTGTTCTTTGGTGTTTGGTGTCATTTCTGTCCCAGCAGAGTGATGCCAAGTGATCCCGACACTGTTTGCAGAAATGGTGCTCAGGTATCGCACCGAGATCCTTCTTTCAGCCCCACCTAGCGTTTCAGTGATAGACATGATTCTATCCCGGATCGTTCTTTTATCTTGTTGTGTTAACAACCCTTAATGATCTTAGTTATCAAGAACTAGCAATGTCAGCAGACTCAGTTTTCCTTGCTATCCTATTTCTTGGATGAGTACAGATCTTTTCCGTCTGCTTGATAACAATGTAGTCGCGACATTCGTGTCCCGCTACATAGTTATCAAGTACATCCTCACCTCCGAGCTTGTCCAGGTTGTTACCTGGCTAAGCCAGCAATTGGTGTAGCAATGATTACACCAATTCTTCCACACATTGATTCGTCCTCGTGCACACCGGCACAACATGCTAGATCGTAGAATCGGAGATCCCGTGAGATTTTTGTGCTTCAGTAAGCATGCATATTGTGTGAATAGCAGTAATATGTGACTTTGTTTGTGTGTGAATTGATTGTTTGTGTCTGCTCTTGTTTAGTTGAGTTTTCTTTTGCTTCTTGCTTTTTGGGCCCTCTGTGTTACCTTATTTCCCCTTATGGAAGTTGCTCATCAACCGACACCGGACTCGAAGAAGCAATAAGGGTTACATATATTTGGAAGAAGCTCAGCTGAACATTATGGTCTGCCCAGTCAACTGCATTATAGTATTAATATCTGCTCAGAATACCAATGGTGTCTTGGATTGATTACCAGCATCGAGTCTACATCAATACTCAATCTGCACAGCAGTAATGATTCAGTCAGCATGAAGACAAGTCAGGTACCAAATCCCACAGTATATTTTCAGCCAAAGGTATGGATCATATGCAATGTTTGGCTCAGTAATGAATGATGCTTGAAATATGTTATCATGCGAAAGTAAGACAGAAGGTGCTATGATCAAGGAAGATAGTCAAACAAATTTTCTCATGCAAGTAATCATCCACAGAATATTATGGGTGTGTGTATGGCTTTCAGTTTGCATATCACAGTATGAAGCTTTGGATATGAGAAACCCAGCCTTCTTCCACACGCTATCGGAAGAAGCGTATGGTACAAGGTTCCTCAATTTTCTTCAGCACAATATATGAACAGATTCTGGCCTAGGATACCCAGTCTTTCTCAGCAAGATACCTTAGTAAAAGCTTCTGACAGACGAAAATGAATCTTTCCCAACAAGCAACCCGAGGAGAAGCTTCTCAAGTATGGAACCCAGGCTTCTCCAACACGATTGTCAGTGTCAAAACCGGCGGATCTCGGGTAGGGGGTCCCGAACTGTGCGTCTAGGCCGGATGGTAACAGGAGGCAAGGGACACGAAGTTTTACCCAGGTTCGGGCCCTCTCGATGGAGGTAAAACCCTACGTCCTGCTTGATTAATATTGATGATATGGGTAGTACAAGAGTAGATCTACCATGAGATCAGAGAGGCTAAACCCTAGAAGCTAGCCTATAGTATGATTATGTTGTCCAACGGACTAAAACCCTCCAGTTTATATAGACACCGGATAGGGTTAGGGTTACATAGAGTCGGTTACAATGGTAGGAGATCTACATATCCGTATCGCCAAGCTTGCCTTCCACGCCAAGGAAAGTCCCTTCCAGACACGGGACGAAGTCTTCAATCTTGTATCTTCATAGTCCAGGAGTCCGGCTGAAGGTATAGTCTGGCCATCCGGACACCCCCTAATCCAGGACTCGCTCAGTAGCCCCTGAACCAGGCTTCAATGACGACGAGTCCGGCGTGCAGATTGTCTTCGGCATTGCAAGGCGGGTTCCTCCTCCAAGTACTTCATAGAATATTTTGAACACAAAGATAGTGTCTGGCTCTGCAAAATAAGTTTCCATATATCGCCATAGAGAGAATAATATTTACACAAATCTAATCTGTTGACGTATCCCATAGTGTGACATCACACCACGGCCAAGCCTTTATTCGAATCATTTTACTGTCCCATCTCAGCGTGTTATGCGAGGCGGTTTCCTTGGCACGTATTGTTAAAGCAGAGATCGTGTCCCCTTATTCTGGGATTCTCATCAATACGGGCGTGGGTAACCCAACCGCTTCTAGGACTCCTAGACTATACGCAAGTCCAAACGGCCATGGAGAGGACACTTGATTCACCCTCTTTATAAAGGGGCAAGGTTTTTACTTTTTCCCTGCCGTTCTCAATCGAATCCTTCCCCCACCTCAAGTTCAAACACCCAAGGTTCAGGTCAGGTGCTCCGAACCCTCAATCATGTCCGGATCTAGCCTTCATGGCCGATGGATGCCTTCCTCCGTCACAGAAGAAGACATCAAAAAGTTGAGGGAGGCCAGATATATGACCGCCGAGGTTTCGCATCGGCTGCCCGCCCGAGGGCAGGCCGTCCCCTCCCTCGAACCCAACGAGAACGTCGTGTTCGTCTCCCACTTCCTCCGAGGTCTAGGCCTTGCTCTGGATCCTTTCGTTAGGGGTTTGATGTATTATTACAGGCTAGATTTCCATGATCTAGCTCCGGACTCCTTTCTTCATATCCCGACATTTATTGTTGTGTGCGAGGCCTTCCTCCGGGTTACCCCTCACTTTGGCCTGTGGCTCAAGACTTTTGAAGTAAAGCCGAAGATGATCGAGGGGCAACATGCAGCGTGCGGAGGTGCCTTAATACGCAAGATGACGGGAGCCCCCTGGCCCAAAGGTTCCATTCCAGAGGTGTCTGAATTGTGGCAACAGGAGTGGTTCTACATCACGGCTCCTAGAAGTGCCAAGTGGGCGGCCGCCCCTGTTTTCCGCTCGGGCCCTCCACCACAACTAATGTCATGGATCAACAGAGGTCTGAGCTGGGGTCCAGCCAAGGACATGCCTATTCTGCAAAGCCGCATTCGAGATCTCTTCAATGGAGATTTTAGTTTGGTTGCGGTAATACAAGTTATGTTGGTTCGTCAAGTCTAGCCTTGCAAACACCGACCCCTTCGCTTGTGGGAATTCAATCCCGAAGGACCGCGTGTCATTCAAAATTTCCTCGGCCTGACACACGAGGAGAAGTACAAGTCATTCTTCGGACCTCAGGTAGAGTTTCCGGAAATCACCGAGGACGTGGGCCTGAGCAGTAACCGCGCCGCCGAACAGGTAAGGAATCTTCCGGTCGAACATACTATCTCTCATTTGTTACGAAGTTATCTCTGAGAGTTTGCTTTTTGACCAGGACTGGCTAACAAAGGCGAAGT
Organism: Triticum dicoccoides; assembly: GCF_002162155.2. Lineage (NCBI taxonomy): Eukaryota > Viridiplantae > Streptophyta > Magnoliopsida > Poales > Poaceae > Triticum > Triticum dicoccoides. Next base: position 515,930,953 of record NC_041384.1, on the reverse strand, counting down.
TGATTCAGTGTCCGCCCCCCTCCCTGAGGGTTTGGAAAATCCGGTACTGGAAAAGATGCTCCAGGTCGCACCCTGTCCGGAGCCCTTGAAGGAAGATACCGAGGAGGATAATACGGGCGGACGTGGGCCCCCGACGCTGCCCATTCTAACCGAGGGAGCGAGCGTCTCCATGAAGGAAGATGACCGGAGGAGGAAAAGGACTGCGCCCGGGGATTCGGAAGCCGAAGCTTCTAAACGGGAGAAGAAGTCTCCCACAGAGGGTCCTACCTCGGGGGGTGCTTTTGCCGCAATAAGTCCGCGGGGGGATCAATCCTCCAGCGAGTCGTAAGTGACCCGAAATACTTTAATAGTACAGGTATGTCATCTTTTTCTTTTGAGAAAATAACCACCGCATATATCTTTGCAGTTCAGGCCTTAGCCCCTCTCAAATGAGTTCGTCTTCAGGGGATCTTCTTCCAGAGATGATGGAGAGCGTAACGCCTCCTCCAGACTCCTCCGCTCTAGAAGCGGGCGACCCCGAAGTGTCGTCGCGGAGGGCCTCTCCGAATTCGGTGAGGCCAGAAGATAATCCCATTGACCCTCGAAGCTCCCAGTGTCCGGCTCCTGAAGAGAACAGACAAAAGAGTCCGGCACCGTCTGGTGCGCGATCGGATGTTCTGAGGGAGTTGGTGGGGCGAGCGGCCATCTCAGATGAACACCGTATGCTGATGAATACGGTGATGGAGAGAATCTTATCCGCCGAAAGCGGATTGCATAAAGCTTTTATGAGTCTACTGACAGGCTTTGAGGTACGTAAAATAATGTATAATAGTCCTGCACATGCTAGGTGTGCCCTGTGTAGATAGTAGCCCCTCAGACTCTGGTGGTCATCGGAAACAATGACGAATAGAGGATCATATTCTCAGGTAATAATCATACTGCCTCTATGTGTAGGTGATGGAAGCTCCGGTGGCTACTAGCGAGTTTGCCTATTGAAAACGGTAGTTAGATGCGGCAGACGCCGACATCGAGCTTGTTAAGAAAAGGCTTGACGAGGCACATGGTAATGTCATTATCTGGTAAACGCCACATACGAAGAGCAGCATGATGCCAGTATCTTTAATATGTTGTGACTGTAGATGGCGTTGCCACTGTTGAAGCCTTACGGGCAGAACTTGCCCGGGCCAAGGAACAAGCGAGGTTGGGTAATGCGGCCGCTTTGAAGACGGCCGAAGAGTTGCAAGCCGAGAAGGCCGCGCTTGGCGAAAGCCGAGATAAGATAGCCAAGATGGCCATAGAATTAAAAGCCGCCGCCGACCGTTGCCGGGTTCTTGAAAAGGAAAACCAGGCGAAGGCATCGGACCTTGAGAAGGCTGCTGCGACGAAAAAAGACCTCCGCTCTGCTATGAGGGCAAAGAAGGAGGAGCTGCGGGAAGCCGGGGATATTGTAGCTGGGAAATCCTTTATGTTGCGGAGGAAGTTTGGAGATCCACGGTATGCCCCTCTGGATCGGCTGTGGAGTTCGGAGGATGTGCATATGGATTTGGCGGCGAGCGCTGCCGATGCGGTCAAGTACTTCCAGGGTCCAACAGAACGTGAAGTGGACCAGCTGTTTTGGACACAATTCCATTCTCCCAAGCATCCACTTTCATTGACTGACCAATTAGCCGAATGGGTCGAACTGAATAGGTTGTCCGGACGCGCCATGAGGTCTGTTGTGGATCAGCTATGGCTGGAAAGGCCGAAACCGAACAGCTATTTTAGCTTGGTGCAGCAGTTCCTTGACGTGGTGCCGCGCATCAATGCGATGAAGAGGTCGGCGTGCATAGAGGGCTCACGGATGGCCTTTGCCCGTGTTAAAGCATGCTGGGCGGAGATGGCTGCCACCACGGTTGCAGCGCGGGATTCGGCGATAGGCCGAATGGCTGCTGAGCACTACTTTGAAGAAGTTCTTGAGGGTGCTTGTTTGATAGAGACCCAGTGCTCAAAAAATATTATGTTTGAGTGATATGTAATCTCATTATAAGCGAAAATGCTTTTATAAAGTTTTATAAGGCTATTTTTATACTTTTGCCTGAAAGTAATATGATGCCTCCTGGGCGGCCGTTTATGTATACATGTGTATAACCTGAAAGATTGCAGCCGTCGGCTTCAACCCCCACGCATATAATGCGGAAGTGCTCGCAAAAACACGCGTTCACACTTAACCCAACGTCTTGGTCCTATTAAGGAGGTGATAGCGGAGCGAGCGAGGCAACCGGACTATAATGCTTTAGCACTTTCACTTAGCCATAGGAGTTTGATAGTGGGGCTATTAGATAGCCCCTGGTGGCTCCGCACTCTCCCGATCCCGGGGTGCGTACATGCCTGGCTGGAAAGCGGCCCTTCGTTAAGGCGGAGGAATTCTAACATTCCAACGGGTCATCGAGTGGTTGACCAGTCTCACGCTATATCATGACAGTGAGTTTTCGGCTTTCTCTATTGAGGTGCTCGTCTGGATGAACCAGGGCACAATCGCAGTAGTTCTCCTGGTGCTACCTTAGCCGCTAAAGCGGAACATAAGGCACCAAAACACAGGAGCCAGGCAAACCCAACATTTGACCAAAGACAATGATTCAGAGCTGATGCATATAGGGCCAAACTCGCGACGCCGAACACTCGCTAAGGTATTCGGTCTTTGTGGTATAAACTGGGCCTGAATAATGGCCTTTGTAAGAAGCCCCTTATGTCCAGGTACGTGCATTGTTCTGGCGTGGCCACATGCCAAGACGTCAGCATCCTTCTCAGTGGTGGATATGTTCAACAAGAGACAGTAAAAATGGTTTACGCAGGGTCTTAATCTAAAAAGAATCCTTGGAGCGGGTCCCTGCTGCACGTTTATGCCTGTGTCTCCATTGTGCCGTATCCTGGACGGGTGTAGCACGATGATCGTCTGTAAAAGAGAGGAATTTAGGTGAAAAAGTTGTCGTGCAAAAAGATAGTTTTAAAGAAACCATGTATAATTCAAGATGAGAAAAGATTGCCACTTGTCTGTGCGCGTTGAGCCCCTTGCATTGAAAAATAGGGGTGTGACCATTTATTTGGTATAAATAGCGGCGCCGGACTTGGTTAGTTGTGTCTGAGGTCTTGACGACCTATTGGATGCTTTCGGTGGTCCGGGCACCTTTAGTGTGCGGCTGCCAAGGCAGCCGCACTCTCTTCGGCGCGCAGAGATCGCTTGATATTTCCATTTACTGAAATGATGCCACGTGGACCGGGCATCTTGAGTGTGAGGGAGGCGTAGTGTGGTATTGCATTAAAGCGAGCGAAAGCTTCGCGTCTGAGCAGTGCTTCATGGCCACTTCGGAATAGAGCGATGTGGAAGGTTAAATGCTCGCGACGGAAGTTATCGGGGGAGCCGAATATAACTTGTAGTAGTAGGGAGCCTGTACAACGAGCCCCTGGGCCTGGCGTTACTCCTTTAAAGGTAGTATAGCTATGGCGAATTTTTGTTGGGTCTAACCCCATCCCGCGGATTGTATCCTGATATATTAGGTTTAGATTGCTGCCACCGTCAATCAATACTCGTGTTAAGTGATATCCGCCAATTACTGGGTCTAATACCAGGGGAGTCCATCCTGCACGCCGGATACTTGCTGAGTAATCGCGATGGTCGAAAGTGATCGGTTGAGACGACTAGTGGCAGGACTTCACGGTGACAGGCACTTGGGTATATTTCCCTGGAAGTGCCGCATTGTTTTCCTTGATCACGTGTAACACGTTTACTGTTTTGACTTCTGGTGGAAATTTCTTGTGTTGCCCAGTGTCTTGCTTGGGAGGCTCGTCCTCGTCTTCACTTGGTGTATCCTCCCCTTGTGTACGGCGTTGAGCTTGCCGGACTGCTTGAAGACCCAACAATCTCTGTGGGTATGATTAGTAGGTTTACCAGGGGTACTATGGATCTGACATACTTGGTCTAGAATTTTGTTGAGGCTGGACAGTTCATCCCTGGTGCCTTTACAGGGCGGCTTTTGCTGACCTGGCCGAGAGCTTTTGAATCCGGCGTTTACTGCCGTGCCCTTCGTGTTGTCTTCTTTATTCCGGCGTTTGTTATTGCTGTTGCGCCGTGATTTCCCGTTTCCATCTCTAACTTCAGATGTACTAGGGTCGCTGGTGCTGCATCTGGTAGCTAGCTGTCCTCACCCGCGCAAAAGTGGGTCATGATGTTTGTTAATGCGGCCATCGTTCTCGGCTTATTTTGGCCGAGGTGTCTGGCGAGCCATTCGTCACGGACGCTATGCTTAAAAGCTGCAAGGCTTCGGCGTCCGGACAGTTGACAATCTGGTTCTTTTTAGTAAGAAAACTGTTCCAAAGCTTTCGGGCTGACTCTCCGGGCTGTTGAGTTATATGACTCAAATCATCCGCATCCGGAGGTCGGACATAAGTACCTTGAAAATTTGCTCGAAAGGCGTCTTCGAGCTCTTCCCAACTTCCAATGGAGCTTTTGGGGAGGCCTTTAAGCCAGTGACGAGCTGGCCCTTTGAGCTTGAGGGGTAAGTACTTGATGGCGTGGAGATCATCTCCTCGAGCCATATGGATATGGAGGATGTAGTCCTCAATCCAAACCCCAGGGTCTGTTGTTCCGTCGTATGCCTCTATGTTTACGGGTTTGAATCCCTCTGGGAATTCATGGTCTGGCACCACATCGGTGAAACACAGGGGGTGTGCGGCACCCCTGTAGATGGGTGTGCCGCGTTGTTCGGATGTTTGTTGTATTGCATTGTATGCTGGGGTGCGCTTGCGTGGTCCATAGATGGATCTTATTGCGCCGTCCTTTGGTGCGAGCCCTCGCCTGGGTCACGTGTTGTATTGTGAGTGGCGTTGTATGCCGCCCTGTGTTGGTAGAGGGGTCGTCTATCTGGCCAGGTGGCTGCTTTGACGTTTGGTTGTGGAGGGTCTGAGGCCTCCTCATCGAATTCGGGTAGCAGCTTCCGCTTTGGGTAGCTCTTGGAGGGGCGATTGTCGCCATACCTCGCTGCTGTGTTGAGTATTTTACACCATCTGATTTGGAGTGTGTCTTGCGCAGCCCTGGGCCTTTGCTTCTGCTTTTTAAGACTCCTCGCAGTGGTAACAAGCCTTTTACGGGCATTCTCCTGCTCCGGGTGCCTGTCCGGCGTTATGTCGTCCGGACTATTATCCTTGATAGAATTTGTTTGTTCAGTTTGATTATCTGGATTGCCGTTGTCCGGCAGCGGTTCGCCCTGCTCCAGCGCTGGGTCTGTGTGATCATTATTTCTGTCGAGGCGGGATTTGGGGCGGCGCTTGCGTCTCCGCTTTGACTGCTTCTCGAGGGAACAAGCCTTCGGCGCGTCCTTCCGCTCCTCGTCGAAATCTTTTGGTGCGTCCACCATGTATACGTCATATGACGAGGTGGCTTTCCAGGGCTCAATAGGTGCTGGTTCTTCATCGTCTCCTGCGTCGGCGTCCATACCGTCCATATCTTCGGAGTCAAAGTCGAGCATATCAGTTAAATCGTCGACAGTGGCTATAAAGTGGGTGGTGGGTGGGCTGTGAATTTCTTCATCGTCCGTATCCCAACCTTGCTGACCGTAGTCCGGCCAGGGCTCTCCTGATAAAGAGAGAGACTTTACTGTCTTCAGAATATCGCTGAAAGGCGAGTGCTGAAAGATGTCCGCGGTAGTAAACTCCATGATCGGCGCCCAATCGGATTCGATCGGCAGGGGCGCGGCGGGTTTGGAGTCCGGAGAGGAGTCCGGCTTCTTGGAGTCACGAGTCTCGCGGAGTGCGGGGCTGGTGTTCGGCTCGATCGCCGTTGGGATTGCAGCCCCCGAGGCGGCGTCCAACCACCCATCCTCGATCGGCGCAGTAGGCTCCAAATTAGGGGTCGAAGCCGATGCGGGTGCGGCCTGTAGGGCATTGTTCGGCGGCAGAGCTAGATCATCCTCATCGTGACAGTGCGGCGCGCTCGGCTGTGGCTCGAATCCGACGAAGATCAAGTCCCCGCGGATGTCAGCCGTGTAGTTTAAACTTCCAAATCTGACCTGGCGGCCAGGGGCGTGGCTTTCGATCTGCTCCAGATGGCCAAGTGAATTGGCCCGCAGTGCGAAGCCGCCGAAGACAAAGATCTGTCCGGCGAGGAAGGTCTCACCCTGGACCGCATCGCTATTGATGATCGTAGGAGCCATCGAGCCTGACGGCGAAGACACAGAGGAACTCTCAATGAAAGCACCAATGTCGGTGTCAAAACCGACGGATCTTGGGTAGGGGGTCCCGAACTGTGCGTCTAGGCCGGATGGTAACAGGAGGCAAGGGACACGAAGTTTTACCTAGGTTCGGGCCCTCTCAATGGAGGTAAAACCCTACGTCCTGCTTGATTAATATTGATGATATGGGTAGTACAAGAGTAGATCTACCACGAGATCTGAGAGGCTAAACCCTAGAAGCTAGCCTATGGTATGATTCTGTTGTCCTACGGACTAAAACCCTCCGGTTTATATAGACACCAGATAGGGTTAGGGTTACATAGAGTCGGTTACAATGGTAGGAGATCTACATATCTGTATTGCCAAGCTTGCCTTCCACGCCAAGGAAAGTCCCTTCCGGACACGGGACGAAGTCTTCAATCATGTATCTTCATAGCCCAGGTGTCCAGCTGAAGGTATAGTCCGGCCATCCGGACACCCCCTAATCCAGGACTCCCTCAATGATACTCAGGCCAAGCTTCACGTGTAAGCTATCGAGACTTCTTCTGTATGCTACCTAGACAAAAGCTTTGAGTAGAAGCTAACAAGTCTTTCTGAGCATGCTACTCGGAGGGCTTCTCCCGTAAGCCACTCAGCCCACGACAGTACCACACTATGCACCGTCCCTAGAGATTATATGATGAGTTCGCAATATATGGCAGCACCGCTCAGGGATCAGATTCGCAACATTTTTGTCAGTAGCACAAATCAGTCAAGGCATAGGTCTTCTTCAGAAACCAATGTTCGGCTACATACCTTTCCACATATATGGTGAGAATGTATCCCCGGACATGCAAGTTACTCGGATAGCTTTCAACACACGACACCTTGCCTTCTTCAGTATGACACCGCATGTCGTATTCAGTATTGCTACAAGATATGACACAATAAGCAGGCAGTATATGACAGTGCATCTCAAGGGTCAGATTCCTAATGATTTTGTTAGAAGTATCACTTAGTCAAAACCTATGCCTACCGCAAGGATCGGGTGTTCGCTGGCATATTCTTCTTATAAATATGGTGAGCATGCATCCCCAGTCATATCAGTCACTCATACAAGATGCGGCAAGGATCAAGCAAATATACCTAAGGAAGGTGTGGATCCCACTACCTCATGAGCCATGCAAAAGAAGATAAGCAGAGATACATCTCAGGTAATGAAAGGATCGATTAGTTTTGGAGCTGACAATGTCGACGTTCTGGGAACGGGGGTCCCCAGACTTACCTGCTTGCCGCCCACGGCATGGCTCCTCTGGCGGCCTGGTACGATACATCTTCACCAGCAAACACTCAAGACCCTCGCGAGGCGGACGACACAAGACCTCCTCAGGGGCAGCCTCACTAGGCTAGCTCGCGAGGAGTAGAGAGATCAAGGTGAGGGGCACCTCGCGAGGTTCCCGTGACGTGAGCTGTGACGACCAAGGCCATGCGGGCGCCAGCGGGTGCAGAGCACCAGTTACCTCTTTGGTGCTAAAGGAGCAGGCACAGGCGAGGAGTCCCGAGGCGTTAGGCAAAGGTTTCCATATCGGTGCAACAAGACCAAGACCAACAGGACGGCAGGATGGAGGTCATCGCGGAGCCCATCACGACGTCACCACCAGAGCCTTTGGCAGGCAAAGACCACCTTTTGTCAGGATAGCTTGTACTAGCCGTCCCCTTCGAATTGGCCGTTGTGGGATCCCTTCCCACCTAATATTTGGGAAGAGGACCAGGGCCTCTATAAATAGGACTAGCCCCCACAGTAGTCAGGGAGCGACTCATCCGGGGATCGGATCATTCAGACCATCCTAGCCACACAAGCTCATCGAGCTCAAGAGCACCTCTCCTTAGGAGGCTATTCTTCCCTTGTACTCCTTCATCCCTAGCCTACAAGGCAATCCACCACACCACACTGGAGTAGGGTATTACACCAGATCGGTGGCCTGAACCAGTATAAACTCTTGTGTCCCTTGTTCTTCGGGTTCGGCGAGCTATGTTCTGAGATCGTGAGCTGGGTGGAAATATCTTCGTGCGCACCCCAGTGTTCGAACCTCAAGGGTTTTGCAGGAACCCGTAATCCGACATTTGGCATGCCAGGCAGGGTGCGCTCAAGCTTTCCCTTCATCGATCCATGTTCCGTAGCTTCATCACACCCATGTCAGACGCTTGTTGAGCCCGTGCTGAGTGCCACGCCGCCCTTGCCGCTCGCGTAGCCTAGGTGGCGCCCGTTGACAGACCTCCCCGCCATTCTCCATCACCTATTGCTAACGCCGCTACCGGCCCGGCAGCAAACGAGCAAAAATGTGTCATCACTGCACCCCTTTGTGCGGCTGGACGGCCGCACCGCCACCCCGTCACTGACTCCGGTCGGCTCATCATCACACGTGCGTCGCGCATCCGATGACGCGCAGGTCGCATTGCTTATGGCACACGAGCTCCTGCGCTACCGCCGAGTCGACGACCTCTACAAAGAATGGTTGCACCGCATCGCCGAGCTTGTCAGCATCGTTGGAGGCTCCTCGACACCATCTCTCTCACTGCCTCACCCCCTCCAATTGCAGGCGACGCAGCTCATGGAGCGCCTCGACCACCGCCTCAAGACGGCATCCTGGCGCCAAGGCGCGCGGCCCCTCGGCGCGACGCGCCGCACCGGGTGCCCGCACACGAAGAAGGAAGCTGCCAAGAAGTTCCCCGATCGCCGGGAAACGCCCCTGCACTCCCGGCGCCAACATGTCAAGACCGCATGCCACCTGTGGCGGCAGTGCGTCGGCATCAAGATCCAGATCCGCCCTCGCGGCAGGCTCTGGCGGCCACAACAGGCTGCCGCGCCTTCACCCCAGAGCTGCATAGCGTGGTTTGGTCGGGCAAGTTCAAGCCAGACCTACCTCCGCGCTACAACGGCACCCCCGACCCTACGGAATTCCTGCAGCTTTACGAGCTGAGCATTGAGGTGGCAAACGGCGACGAGAAAGTCATGGCGAACTAGTTTCCCATGGCTCTCAAGGAGGGCGCTCACTCGTGGCTCCTGAACTTGCCCCCGGGCTCAATCTCCTCCTGGGACCAGATGCGTGACTGCTTCGTCGCCAACTTCTAGGGCACTCGCGACCATCCACCGGCCGCGGGTGACCTGCGCCGCATCAAGCAGCAGCCTAGAGAGACCCTGCAGAAGTACATCCAGCGCTTCAACAATGTTCGCCTCAAGATTCCCAAGATGACCGAGGAGGCCATCATCTCCGCATTCTCTGATGGCGTCCGGAACGTCAATATGAAGGAGGAGCTCGCATCCATGAGGAGCTACGCATGACACTAGAGCTGTTCAACCTGGCGACCAAGTGCGCATGAGCTGAGGAGGGGGCGCCTCTCCCTCATCGAGCTCCCTGCTGCCGACCCAAAGGAGAAGAAGGCAAAGGCCAAGGACGTAAAGCGCAAGGGGGTGGTTGTGCTCGCGGCGGAGCCGGAAACGAAGCGCGGCCGAGACCTCCTCGAGTCGTCCAAGAGCAGCAGTCCGTTCTACGCCTTCTACAACGTACACAACCACAACACTAATGACTGCCAAGAGCTCAGGGCCATTCGAGATGGACGCTTTGGTCAACGCCCCGAGCGCAACGACCGGGGCTACGGCCGAGGAGGAGGACGAGGTGCAGGACGCTGGGACGACCGCGGCCCCGGCAGGAGTGGCGCGACCGTCCTTGCGAGGACCACTGGCGGGAACAGCCTCACGAGGGCGCCTGGAGGGACCAGCCTCGTGAGGACCGTCCTCAGGGCAATTCTGGCCTCCCTCTGCTGCCACCACCAAGAAGGAACGACGACCACCATGAGGATGAGGGGTTGGGAGCTTCCAGGAGCCGCGCGCTATCGCCTGCATCTTGGGTGGTGCACAAGCCCCAGCTTCCCAGCGCATCTTCAAGAAGTTTGCTCGTGAGGTGAATGCGGCCCTTCCCAGGCCAGAGGCCACACGTCCGCTCAGGTGGTCCAAGTGCGCCATCACCTTCAGCTCGGCAGACCAACTCAAGTGCGCGGCAACCATCGGCGTCCTCTCAATGCTTTGTTCACCCATCATCAGCAATGTCCAAGTCACCAAGACCCTCATCGACGGTGGCGTGAGGCTCAATGTCCTATCCGTCAAGACATTCGATAGCCTCCAAGTGCCATATGATTAGCTGTAGCCTACCAAACCCTTCTCAGGAGTGATCGATGGCTCCACCACCCCGATAGGGCAGGTCCGCCTCCCTGTCACCTTCGACCAGCGCGACAACTACCGCACCGAGCTTATCGACTTCGATGTTGCCCACATCTGTCTGTCGTACAATGCCATCCTTGGGTATCCAACATTGGTCAAGTTCATGGCAGGACCCACCACGGCTACAACATCCTCAAGATACCAGGAAGCGGCGGAATCATCATAGTCCCCTTCGAAGAAAGAGATGCGGTGTGCTCCCTGGAGCGCGTCTTCCAAGCCACAGCAATTGAAGACCCAGACAACGCAGGCACCCTGTACCCTCATGAGGCTATCCCCAAGAAGAAGAAGCAACTACTCTGTACAGGGCCTCAGGAGAGCGGCGTCTCCAGCGGCACCACCACAGGGTCCGCGCCTGGAGCTGGGGCGCCTCCCTCCCTCGCATAGGAAGGTGCGCCCGATGCCCTCCTCGGGCATTGCTCGAGGGCTCTCTTCTAGAGGGCCTCAGACCTAGCCAACATCACGAGGTAGGCATTCAGGCACTACGTGGAGGCGTGCTTTGTTGCACGTTTCCCTCAAGAGGGCACAAGGCGAGGAGCGCCAGGTGCTCAGGAGTTCATCACCCAAGCGACCCAGGAGTTTCAAGAGGCAAGGGCCATACGCGGCAACCGCCTCCCACCACCCGGCGCAGCTCCCCATCCTGGTGAGGACGGCGGGCTGCACGTCTGCGTCGACATTCCATGGCTCAATAGGGCCGCGTCTCAGGAGCGCTTCTGGCCTTCACACGCTGGCCGGTGCGAGGGCCCACCTTGCAGCTATGTTCGCATGCCGTTTGGCTTGCCGAACACGGCTGTCACCTACCAGCGTCATCTACGGAGCATCCTGGCAGCTCAGGAGGCCGGGCATCACACAGTCCTGGCAGAAATGGTGACGGTCTTCAAGGAACCACCCGAGCCCCCGGAGCCTCCTGAGGCTCAGGGTTCTAGCGGCTTGTGAGGAGCGACTCTTCGGCACGCATCATCAGCTACTTCAACACTCCTTCGACAACAGTACAATGTGACATTTTCCGGTTTACTCAGCTGGGAGCGCCCCTCGGGCTGCATCATTCTCAGGTCGCACAGGCTTGCCCCTGCGGCATGTATCTTTTTGCATCCTTAGCTTACTCAGCTAGGGGCACCCCTCGGGCTGCATCATCCCTAGGCCGCTCGGGTCCGTCCCAGTGGCAAGCATCATTTTTACGTCTATTTAAACTAGCTTATCTTCCTGCGAGGTTTCCCTATGGCTATCACTCGTTTGATTACATCTTGCGGCGTCCTGCATTACTAACCGATCTCCTGTTTACCCTGCGGTGAGAGCTCCACACATCGGCACGGCGCTTGTAATCGGGTCCGTCCCTGCAATGCTGATAAACCTGAGAGATCGAGCTCTGGCTCGCGGCCTGCTCCGCGCATGTCACCTCGCCAGATTCTCAGTGTCTCCGCCTTCCTATGGATCAATCGACAGTTGGGTAACCAACGCGATCACGGGCTATATTCCGTCTCCAGCTAACATGCAAGAACCTCCGAAGGACTGACAGTGGGCGGCACCATGGGCCCCTTCTTTCTCCACACAATTCGCTTGCACGTTAAAGGGGGGCTCCTGAGCATCGCGACTTAGGGGCCCCTACTGGCTCTCCAACCCTCACCCCTTGGCCTTGACCATGGCATCGCGACCTGGCATACCAGCGGCGGCTGAGCTCGCTCAAGGGCCGGGACCCGAGGACATAGAGCACATAGAAGGACATGAAGGTAGGGGGAAGCTCGGGCGAGCCTGACCCAGATGATGCACAAGCCTGGCGCGGAACAAGGAATCGACTCTGGATCGCTAAGATAAGTCACGTACCTTGATCAGCCAAGCGCTGCGGCATAGGATTCCCAACTCTCGCAGCCTTGCTATGGCAACGTCACCTTCCTTTCCTACCTTTAGGAAGCTGCTTGCACGCTGAAGGGGACCTCTTGAGCATCGCATCTCAGGAGCTCTTACTGGACCTCGGGCCGCTCACCTCCTGGCCTTGACCACGGCATCGCGACCTGGCATACCAGTGACGGCTGCAGCCTGCCTGGGGACTGGGATCTATTGGCGTAGAGCACCAAGCTACCGCGAGGTTGGAAAGGGGGGACTGAGCCGAAGCAAGACACACAGTCGTAGATCTTCATAATAAGGATAATATTGACAAAATACGCTACAGACCCTTTACATGCCCCCATGGGGCTCATCTCGACTCCTCGCAGGAAACAAAAGAGGAAGGTTTCTGGAAGCCCTGTCTACAGGTGCCACCACCGACGCCATCATCAACAGTGGGCCACGAGAAGCCAACACCAACCCCATCCAGATCAACGACGACGACGAGATGACACCGCTGCTCTGCTCCGGGCACGACGGGAGCTCGGGGGCACGTAGCTGTTGTTGCTCGTCTCCGGAGTCTCGTCATGCTCCAGAGAGTCGCCGAGCTCCCAGGATTCGCCATTGCTGCTGGAGGAGCTGTCGACAAGCCCAAGGGGAGGCTGAGCGCCCGCCGCCGCGCCGTCTTGGTGGCTCCCTCCAGGGCAGCAATTCAGGCGATTGCCCTCCTCGTGGAAGACCTTGAAGAACAACATGGAGGTGCCGTCATACTCAAAATGGATGGCGAGTGCCCCCTCCGCGCGGCAGACACAAGCAACCTCACCCCATCCTCGGGTCATGAAGATCTCCTCAAGGGAGACGACCTCGACCTCCGCTCCCGTCGCAGGGGTGTCGCATCTAGCATGCTGCAGCCACAACGTTGGTGCCCCCCTCGGCGGCATCTCCTCGATGAAGAATGGCGGGAACCGGATCCACATGCGCGGTGGCATCACCGCCCACACCACGAGTTCACGCGAGGAGCCCTTGGCGTGAGTTCGCCGAGCAGCGGCGCGTGCCACCACTGCACGGCCATCACGGCCGTGGTGCGAGGGGCTTCGGTCCCCGCCTCCTCCTCCGGAGCCCCCTTCCTAGGCGTACAAGGGCAGCGTATAGCCAGGGGGAGGCCGTTCATGCCAAGGCCTCGACACCACCAGCCTTATGACGACGTCGTGAGGGAGGGCAAGCCTCTTCTTCGGCGGGAGAGGACCAAGCTCTTCACGGGAGGATTTTCCCTTCTCGGCGGCGGAAAACCTCTGTATCGGCGCCATGGCTGACGCACCGAAGCAGTGAAGCAAGGCAGAATAAGCAAGCGGAACAGAGGAAAGATGGGCGACAGGGGCTCTGCCCCCTCCCCATTTATAGCACGAGAAGGCCAACCGCCGGCCTCCACAATCGTGGGTAATGATGACCTTTTTCTGCATGCAACAGGGACTCGTCAAGTCGGGCAGTTGCCGAGGCGACATGGGGAAGCAGAGATGCCCACGTCCCAGCAGTGGCCACGCGTCAATCAAGGCCGCGGGTGGTTGGGGCCTGCGACGCTCCGCACTTGCCCCTGAGCTTAGCCTCGAAGCCAAGTCCGAGCGCGCCTTGGGCCCGGGGGCTACTATCGGCGTTCTGGGAACGGGGGTCCCCAGACTTGCATGTCTGCGGCCCATGGCATGGCTCCTCTGGCGGCCTGGTACGACCCATCTTCACTAGCAAACACTCAAGGCCCTCGCGAGGGGCCAAGCCTCATGAGGCGGACGACACAAGACCTCCTTAGGGGCAGCCTCACTAGGCTAGCTCGTGAGGAGCGGAGAGATCAAGGTGTGGGGCACCTCGCGAGGTTCTCATGACGTGAGCCATGACGACCAAGGCCAGGCGGGCGCCAGCAGGCGCAAAGCACCAGTTGCCTCTTTGGTGCTAAAGGAGCAGGCGCATGCGAGGATTCCCGAGGCGTCAGGCAAAGGTTTCCATATCGGTGCAACAAGACCAAGACCAGCAGGACGGAGGTCATCGCACAGCCCACGACGACATCACCACCAGAGCCTTTGGTAGGCGAAGACCACCTTTTGTCAGGATAGCTTGTACTAGTTGTCCCCCTTCGAATTGGCCGTTGTGGGATCCCTTCTCGCCTAATATTTAGGAAGAGGACCAGGGCCTCTATAAATAGGACTAGCCCCCACTGTAGTCAAGGATCGGCTCATCCGGGGATCGGATCATTCAGACCATCCCAGCCACACAAGCTCATCGAGCTCAAGAGCACCTCTCGTCAGGAGGCTGTTCTTCCCTTGTACTCATTCATCCTCAGCCTACAAGGCAATCCACCACACCACACTGGAGTAGGGTATTACACCAAATTGGTGGCCCGAACCAGTATAAACTCTTATGTCCCTTGTTCTTCGGGTTCGGCAAGCAAGGTTTTGAGATCATTGTGAGAGCGTGAGCTGAGGGGAAAGATCTTCGTGCACACCCAAGTGTTCGAACCTCAAGGGTTTTTCCGGAACCCGTAATCCGAGAGACAACACAAAATCAACAGTTTTGACAATGGTCACCAAGGTCATTATTCCCGCACCTGACAAGGAAATCTCATGAACTCCTGTCGGTGCAACAAATCCTAGTGTATGTTGCCCGGATTGTACACAGGCTCAAGGGCAAGGTTACAGTATCCAAGACAAGGCCAGGTAGAAGAGATAGCTCTTTGAGAAATCAAAGGGCGGATCAAGAAGACCAAGACAAGCCGAAGGAACAAGATATAACTAAGTTAAAAACCTCCCTTGCCAGGAAGGCGAGCCTGGTCAGGTCCAGGCCACTCCAAGGACAAGTCACGAGACCTTCCCGGCAAGGGTTGCCGAGACGCTGGCGGCCTGCTTCCCCGCCAAGGCTCTAATACAGCTTGAACTACATTGGTATTTCCCCAAAGAGGAAGGGATGATGCAGCACATCTATGGTTGGTATTTCCCTCTATGATGAGACCAAGATTATCGAACCAGTAGGAGAACCATGCAACATTACGTGAACAACACCTGCACACAAAGAACAAATACTTGCAACCCGACGTAAAAAGGGGTTGTCAATCCCTCCCGGGTAAAAGATAGGTAAAAATTGTAGTAGATTGGATAAATAGATCTTGCGGGAACGCAAGATAAAATAAATAAATAAAAATTGCAGCAAGGTATTTTTGGGTTTTTGGTTCAATAGATCTGAAAATAAAAGCAAATAAAAATAGATCTCAAAGTCAAATATAATAAAGAAGAGACCAGGGGGCCGTAGATTTCACTAGTGGCTTCTCTCGAGAAAAATAGCATGCAGTGGGTAAACAAATTACTGTTGGGCAATTGATAGAACTTCAAATAATCATGACGATATCCAGGCAATGATCATTATATATGCATCATGTCCAAGATTAGTAGACCTTCTCCTGCCTGCATCTACAACTATTACTCCACACATCAACCGATATCCAGCATGCATCTAGTGTATTAAGTGCATGGAGAAACGGAGTAATGCAATAAGAACGATGACATGATGTAGACAAGATCTATTCATGTAGGAATAGACCCCATCTTGTTATGCTTAATAGCAACGATACATACATGTCGTTTCCCCTTCTGTCACTGGGATCGAGCACCGTAAGATCGAACCCATCACAAAGCACCTCTTCCCATGGCAAGAAAAAATGATCTAGCCGGCCTAACTAAATCAAAGATTCGAAGAAGAAACACCAGGCTATAAGTAATCATGCATATAAGAGATAAAAAGACTCAAATAACTTCCATGGATAAAAACATAGATCTGATCACAAACTCAAAGTTCATCAGATCCCAACAAACACACCGCAAAAAGAGTTACATCAAATAGACCTCCAAGAGACCATTGTATTGAGAATCAAAAGAGAGAGAGAGGAGGCCATCTAGCTACTAAATCTAGACCCATAGGTCTACAATTAACTACTCACGCATCACCAGAGAGGCACCAATGAGGATGATGAACCCCTTTGTGATGGTGTCTAGATTTGATCTATGGTTTTTGGAACTTGCGGCGGCTGGAATTGATTTTCATCGACTCCCCTAGGGTTTCTGGAATATTGGGGTATTTATAGAGCAAAGGGGCAGTGAAGGAGGCCACCAAGGTGGGAACAACCCACCTGGGTGCGCATGGGCACCCTCTGGTACTTCTTTGGCCCATCATGTGTCTTCTGGCCCAGAAAAATTCTCAAAAAAGTTCCGCTGCGTTTGGACTCCGTTTGGAATTGATATTCCGCGAAGTAAAAAGCAAGCAAAACAGCAACTAGCACTGGGCACTATGTCAATAGGTTAGTCCCACAAAATGATATAAAGTTGCTATAAAATGATTGTGAAACATCCAAGAATGATAATATAACAACATGGAAGAATAAAAATTATAGATACGTTGGAGAAGTATCAGCATCCCCAAGCTTAATTCCTGCTCGTCCTCGAGTAGGTAAATGATAAAAACAAAATTTTTGATGTGGAATGTTACCTATCATGTTCATACATATTCTTTTCTTTGTAGCATGGACATTTGGACTTTCATATGTTTCAAAGCAATAGACTAGTTTCGACATGAAGATTTGAATACTCAAGCATATCAACAAGCAACCATGTCTTTCAAAATATCAACACAAAAGCAAGTTATCTGTCGGGGGAAACTGATCCACGAACACCTATGGGGCCGGCGGACCGAGCCCCTTTCGGTTCGGCGGGGGGCGGAGATCACACGAAGAGCAAATCGAGGCGAAGCACACGAGCAGTTTTACCCAGCTTCGGAGCTCTCCGGAGAGATAACACTCCTACTGCTGCTTGTTTGATTATCTTGTGTTCTTGCTCTAGAGAGAGAGCGTAGTGTTCTTCTGGGTTCCGAACCAGTCAAACCTCGCGAACCTCCGGGCCTCGCGAACCCCCTCTACGTTGCGCATGGGCCTCCTTTTATACGCTAAAGGGGTCACCGACAGGTGGCAACGCAGAGAAGGGCACAAATGTAAAAAGTGAGGTGGTTGGTACAGTTACTTGTACAGTGCACCCTACCTAACCCTGACGGTAGGGGACAAGGGCATTAAATGCCCGTCTGATTCGCCCAAACAGTGCAGAAAAGGACCGTTAGGGGCGCCACCGTTCGCCATGATGACGATCTTGTCAGCTTCGCATGCCACTGCGCACTGCTGGCTGCACAGCCTCCCGCCACGCACGCCTGGAGAGGCCCCCAGAGTGACACGTTGATGGATGCACTGGAGCGTGGGCACAGAGTGGCCGCCTGCCGCGGCAAGCGCCTTGCCGCCGCTGTTATCTTGTCGGGTCCGGAAGCTTGTCGCTCACCGGGCCTCGAGGTGCCTTGGTTGGTCTTCCCGGCAAGCTCCTCTTGCCGGGGCCTTGTTGCCTTGCCGGAGCGCATGACGCGTCGTGGCAAGTTCCTTGGAGTGCCTTGGTTGGCCTTCCCGGCAAGCTCCTCTTGCCGGGGCCTTGTCTCCTGAGCTTAAATACTTTGTTCTTGAATGGCTCCAAGGGAACCACGGAGGATCTTGGCGTTAGCCCGCCAAGCCTTGCCGCGGGGTGCTGCAACTGCCCGGGCACAAGTTCGGGGTACTAGGGTACCCCTATTCTAGTACACCGACAGGAGCCCCCGGGCCTGGGCCAGACACGGTGCCGAGCGCTGTTGGGCCAGGCCCAAGACAGGGCACGGGCACACGCGGACTGGGCTACGCCGAATCTCGCTCCGTATCCACCACGCTCTCCCCTAACGGCACGCGTTGAATGCGGCGTCGTGGGAGAGATCGTTGGTGGTTCTTTATTCGGAAGGGCGAAACGTCCGCCCCGTCCCTCTTTATAAGCAGAGGAAACAGGGGCAGTTCGTTCCCCCTTGCTGGTTGCTACTACTCCATCTTCACGAACCTCCGCCGCTCCCCCCTTCTTCTCGAAGCTGAGAGAGCAGCGTTCCGCCCCCCATTGCCACCAGCATCACCAACGCCGTCGACCTCCCTCACCACCTCCGCCATGGCTCCGAAAGCCGACAAGGGAAAGGGCGTGAAGTCGGCCGAGGCGCAGCGGCTCGCGGCGCTGCGGAAGGAGCGGGCGATCTTCTCCCCCCAGCTCGGCGTGAAGGAGCTGAGGGAGTACTTCTACCTCTTTTGGGCGACGGAGACGTGTGCGCATCCGCGCACGAGGGTACTCCCGGCCGCTGCTTCGGAACTGGCTCCAAACGGGTACCCATTCTTTGCACTGTTCTTCTATTGCGGGCTCTGCCCGCCCTTCTCGGAGTTCTGCTGCGATATCATGAACACCTACGACTTCTGCCTCCTTGATTTCACCCCCAACGCCGTTCTAACCATGGCAGTTTTCGCACATTTGTGCGAAAACTTTGTCGGAGTCCACCCCAATGTTACCCTTTTCCGCCACTTCTCCATACCTCGGGTAGAGAGAGGAGAGCCGCTTGCCGGAGGGATCGCCTGGATCTCGAGAGTCAGCAAGAAGGAGGCGTACTTGGAGGGTGAGCTCCGCAGCAAGTGGGAGGAGTGGAGAGCGGAGTGGTGCTGGATCGTCGAGGAGAATCCGCAGCCCTTCACCGCCGTGCGCCAAGCTCCAATAGTGCGCGGCAATGACTGGAGCAACGTGGCCCCGGAAGACGAGAGGCTGAAGATCGCCATTACTAGGATCCTTCGCCTCAGGCTTGCCGGGCTTGTTGATTTGTGTAGGAGCAGTGCAGCCATATCAGGAGCGCGCGGAAGCTGGTCCCGAAGTGCCATCTGCTTCGACTACGCCACCAAGGGAGGAGTTCCCGGTAAGGGAGCGCTCTCCGGCAAGGGGCAGCACCGTCGACCTGCGGCGGCCGAGACCGCAACTGTAGATCTTGGCACAGGTAATTCAGTTGTCCAAAAACTTTCCCTTGGGTTCTTCTTCTTCTGATTTTCTTCTCTTGGATTTTTGATTGATTTTTCTCCCTTCTTCGTTCTTCAGACCCATCTGCTGCTAAGCCAATGGAGACAGAGGGCACCGGCGAGGAAGGCGCACATGGGAGCACTGACGACGACGCTGCCAACAAAGAAGGGGCCGGTGCTGATGAGACCGCCGGCGAGGAGGCCGCCAAAGCTGCCGCCGTAGAAGCCGGCGAGGGGTCGGGCGATCGCACTGACGACCCTGAGGTCGCAGGAGCACCAGGCGCTGCGCCGACCGCCGATCCCTCTGCCGCTGCTGTGGAGCCGGGCTCCGAGGAGCCCCAGCCCGGCGCCTACTTGAAGGCCGGCGACAATATCTCCATCAAGCTACCCTGGGCGTCGAGCTCTAGGGCGCCGGTCGAGGGGGAAACTTTCGATGAGGAGGTGCTCGCCTCCGCTGGACTGTCGTTGGTCGACGCGCCCAGCAGCAGCAGTGGCGAGCCTGAGGAGGAGGAGCTGCTGCGGAAGTTGCTGTCACTCTACCGCGCACGGCAAGCCAAGCTGGCTTCCCGGGAAGCGCTTGTTGCGAAGGCGGGAGTTGATATGGAGAAGCGCGTGGAGGAGCTCCGGGGCCACAATCAAGAAGCTCTCCGGTCCCTGGCACAGGAGCGGGAGCGACTCGCCGAGGAGCGCACGGCCTTCCTTCTCGAGAAGGCCGAAGCTAAGGAGGAACAAAGGCTGGCTGCCGAGAAGCAGTCCGCGCGAGAAGGCGAATTGGTGCAGCGGAAGGCCAACCTCGACAGCTACGAGGAGGAGCTCGCCGAGCGCAAGCAAGCACTTGGTGGGGCGCTCAAGGAAGCAAAGGACGCTGCCGCAACCGCAGAGGCCGCCGAGAAAGAGCTGGAGGAGAAAGTGGCGCGGCTGGAGGCCAACATCGGGAAGAGCGGCGAGGAGCTTGTCGCGCTCAAGCGTGAGCGTGAGAAGGATGCTGCCGCCCACGGTGAGCTGCAAGGTCTTCTCGCTGAGAGGGGCAAGGAGCTCAGCGCCGTCAAGGATTCCAATGCAGACCTGGAGTTGAAGCTGGCCACGCTGACGCAGACGCTGGGCGACGCCAAGGAGCGGGAGAAGACCTTGTTGGAGAAGGTCAAGGCTGACAAGGCGCTGCTGGAGAGCATCGCAGTTACCCAGAACTCATTCAGAGATACTGTGGAGCACTGGACCGAGGGTCTGGTGAATATTGCCGCAGTCATCGATGAGGAGTTGGCGCAGCTGGGGATGGAGGACTTTGGGTATCCCTCCGACGAGAATCTCCAACCCAGCGCCAAGCTCAGCCTGTTCTTCAAGGGCGTGGCGACGGCACTCCAGCGGCTCCGGGAGAGGATCCCAAAGCAGCTGGCCGACGAGTCGCGCAAAATCTGCGCCGGGGTTCTCCAGAAGGTGCTGATGAAGGTGGCCTTCCGCAATCCAGGCCTCAGCTTCACCAACGTCCTCAAGTCCTTGCCGCCAGACGCCGATCGGGACGCACTCAAGGCCCTTGTCGCACCCATCGTGGACAAGGTGAGCGAGATCAAGAGGGTTGAGGGCGATCGCGTAGACTAGGCCGCCCATTTCTTCTTTTCCCTTGTCGCTGCTAATCATGTTATGAAAACAGTCTGTTAGAGCTACGACAAGTTATCTTGTAATATAACTTTATTTCTGTTATCAATTGCTATGTTATTTCCTCTACTAGATTCCTTCCTTTGTATGTTTTTACCCTACGCTTCTAGGGAACTTGTCGGCGCAGGCACCCGAGCCGCGAGCGCTGAGTGCGGAACGTCAGCAGCCTGCTGGCGGCGCTGCTTCCGACAAGAAACCTTGCCGTGACTAGATGCATCACACTTAAGTTGTTGAGCGGACTCGAAACGAAGTAAGGGCGCAACTAGCCACGAGTTGGTTCCTCCGCGCACAGGTTTTCCATACAAAGCAGGGTCGTTCGAGGAAGATAACTCAAAAATTTTAAAACTGATTGCTCAAACTTTGGCAACTTAGCTTTTCTGTCGTTTGCTTCCCGGCAAGGCAAAACTTTGCTTGAACGACGCCTGGTCCATACCACAATCTTCTCCTTCCCCCCCGGCAAACTTATGTGCGAGGGAACCTTCTTTTCCTTTGTTGAAAAAGAAGAAAGAAGAGAAAATAATGATATGGAGCCCTTCGGCTCGTTATTGCTTACCGGATGTAGGTGTTGCACAAAGTGTCAGATAACGCATGCAAGAAAGAAACTAATGCATGAAATGGACAAGTTGTGCGGAGCACATGGGGTTCTATTTATGCACGGGATCTGCGCCCGGCTTTGTACAAAGGATTACATGCAACAGCTGCAAGACTTGTACAAAAGGTGGTTGCCGGAACGGGTCCCGGCAACCGCGCCTTACGGGAAAAACTTACGAAGATGTTCTATGTTCCAGGAGTTGCTCACCGGAATGCCATCTTCGGTCTCAAGGCGGACAGCGCCGGGCCTTGTGACTCGTTTCACCCGATAAGGGCCTTCCCACTTTGGCGTCAACTTGTTGGAATTCTTGGCGGACTGAACGCGCCGAAGAACAAGGTCGCCTTCCTCGAAGCTCCTGACCTTAACTTTGCGGCTATGGTAGCAGCGCAAAGCTTGCTGGTATCGAGCAGCTCGTACAGCAGCCTGAAGACGATCTTCCTCAAGGAGCAGCGCGTCGCCTTGTCGCAGCTGTTCTTGCTCAAGCTCATCATAAGCGAGCACTCGAGGCGATCCGTATACAAGTTCCGTGGGGAGAACTGCCTCTGCTCCATAGACTAGAGCGAAAGGCGTCTGGCCAGTGGCTCGATTTGGCGTCGTTCTGATCGACCAAAGAACCACCGGCAGCTCCTCGATCCAGTTTCTTCCGCACTTGCGCAGCCTGTCGAAAGTTCTGGTCTTGAGCCCGCATAGCACTTTAGCATTTGCCCTCTCTGCTTGACCGTTGCTTCTCGGATGAGCAACAGAAGCGAAGCAGACCTTGGCGCCAAGGTCTTGGATGTACTGCATGAAGGTGCGGCTCGTGAATTGCGTGCCGTTGTCAGTGATGATCCTGTTAGGGATCCCGAAACGACAAACGATTGACCTGATGAACTTGACTGCTGACTGTGTTGTCACCTTCCTCACTGGCTGCACTTCCGGCCACTTTGTGAACTTGTCGATTGCGACGTACAAGTACTCAAAGCCCCCGACAGCTCGGGGGAAAGGGCTGAGGATATCGAGCCCCCGGACCGAAAATGGCCAGGATAAAGGGATCTTCTGGAGAGCTTGAGCTGGCTGGTGTATCTATTTGGAATGGAACTGGCACGCTTCACACTTGGTTACTTGTGCAGTTGCATCCTGGAGGGCTGTCGGCCAAAAGAAACCTTGCCGGAAAGCTTTGCCGGCAAGTGCTCTTGCGCCAATGTGGTGGCCACATATGCCTCCATGTATCTCTGCCAACAGCTTTTGTCCATCTTCCCGGCAAATATACTTCAATTTCACATCGTTGAGTCTTCTTCTGTACAGTATGCTATCGACAAACTGGTACATACTTGACTGCCGGGCTACTTTTTCCGCTTCTTTTTGCTCTTCGGGAAGTTCTCCTGCCTGAAGGAAATGGACAATCTGCTGTGCCCATGCTAGAGCTTGTGGCTCGACAACATGGACTAAAGGCACATCTGCTGCTGCGGGAACATCCGCTTCTACGGCAAGGACTTGCGGCCCTGCCGGAGCTTGATGTTCCCCGGCAAGCTTGCCGGAGCAAAACTTGTCGGGAACGTCTGCTTCAACGGAACAAACCATAAGGCTTGCCGGAGCAGACTGCCCCTCAGCATCCTTGGTGTTGATCTTGGGGACTTTCTTGGCGGCGGCTTCGGGGAGCTCTGCCGGAAAGTAGTCACCAGAAACTAACTTCCTCTTCTTGCTTTGTCCAGTTGATGGTGTTACGGATGGTTGAGTCAACTTGAGCACAAAGATCCCTGGTTCCACAGGTAACTTTAGTGCGGCGCACTTTGACAGGCCATCAGCAATGTCATTGTGAGCTCTTGGGATATGCTCCATCTGTAGGCCGTCAAAGTGCTCTTCTAGCTTCCTCACTTCATCAACATATGCTTCCATCAATGGACTCTTGTAATTCTTGTTCACTTGGCGGACGACAAGCTGTGAGTCACCCCTGACAATGAGCTTCTTGATCCCAAGGTCTGCTGCGATTCTGAGACCGGCAAGCAATCCTTCATACTCTGCAGTGTTGTTGGTTGCTTGCTCCTTGGGAAAGTTCATCTGGACTACGTACTTGAGGTGCTCTCCGGTGGGCGCGACAAGCAGCACGCCCGCACCGGCGCCTTGCAGCGAAAAGGCACCATCAAAGTACATCAGCCACTCTTTGCTTGCCTCTTTGACGGGGATGCTCGTCTCTGGAATTTCTTCATCTGGTGTTGGCATCCATTCTGCTATGAAATCTGCCAATGCTCTGCTTTGGATAGTTGAAGTGCTCTCAAATTTGAGGCCAAATCTTGACAGTTCCAGCTCCCACTCGACAATCCTGCCTGTCGCTTCTGGATTTTGCAGTATCCTCTTCAGCGGAAAGCGAGTGACGACTGTGATCTCATGTGCTTGGAAGTAATGGCGCAGCTTTCTCGAGGCCATGAGGAGGCCGAAAAGCAACTTCTGTACACCAGAGTGCCTTGATCTAGCCCCCTGTAGAAGGGAACTGACAAAGTAAACTGGACGCTGCACCATTCTCTTTTGCATCTTATCATGCTCCTGCACAGATCCATCTCTGTCGGGACTAGAGCTTGTCGGCGAAGCCCCCTGCTTGTCGCTGGATGCATCTGCCATGGTTGCTGGCTCATCATCTGCCTCCCTCTCCGCCACTAACGCAACACTAACCACTTGATTGGTTGCCGCTATATACAGCAGCAACTTCTCTTGCGGCTTAGGTGTGACAAGTGTTGGAGTGGAGGACAGGTATCTCTTTAAGCCTTGCAGCGCAGCATCCGCCTCCGGAGTCCATTTTATTGGACCTGCCTTTTTCAAAATTTTGAAAAATGGCAGGGCGCGCTCAGCAGATCTAGAGATAAACCTGCTGAGAGCAGCCACACAACCGGAAAGCCTTCGTACATCCTTGACGTGCTTTGGTGCTTCGATCTGCTCAATGGCCTTGATCTTGTCGGGATTGACTTCAATTCCCCGCTAAGACATGAAGAACCCGAGAAGCTTGCCGGAAGGGACTCCAAACACGCACTTCTCGGGGTTAAGCTTGAGGTTGATCTTGCGTAGATTTGCAAATGTCTCGTCTAAATCTTGAATCAGGGTCGCCCTGTTCTTGCTTTTGACCACTATGTCATCCATGTAGGCTTCCACATTTCTGTGCATCTGCGGCTCAAAAGCGTGGTGGACTACCCTTGCGAATGTTGAACCAACATTTCTTCAAACCGAAAGGCATCCGTACGAAGCAGTACGTGCCACACGGGGTGATAAATGCGGTTTTCTCTTCATCCTCTTCTGCCATGAAGATCTGATGGTATCCTGAGTATGCATCAAGAAATGAAAGCAAATCACATCCGGCTGTGGAGTCAACAATCTGGTCAATGCGTGGTAAGGGAAATGGGTCTTTGGGACAAGCTTTATTAACATCAGTGAAGTCAATACAAAGCCTCCATTTCCCGTTAGCCTTGCGCACGACAACAGGATTGGCCAACCACGTGGGATGGAGCACTCCTCTGACAAGGCCTGCTGCTTCCAGCTTCTTGATTTCTTCTGCTATGAATTCTTGGCGCTCCACTGCCTGTTTCCTGACTTTCTGCTTGACGGGCCGCGCATGAGGATAGACGGCAAGGCGGTGCTAAATTACTTTCCTGGGAACACCAGGGATATCAGATGGTTGCCACGCAAACACGTCAACATTCGCCCGCAGGAAAGCAACGAGCGCGCTTTCCTATTTGGGGTCAAGAGTGGCACTGATGGTGAAGGTACCACCAGTGCCGTCCTCCTTGGCGGACACCTTCTTGGTCTCAGGTGGAGCTGCCATTGCCTTCTTACACTTGCCGGTGGAGCTTGATGGTGCGTCCTCGACGGTAGCGCAGCACTCCGAAGAGGTGCGCTTGCCGGAGTGGGCATCAGAGCTCTTGTCGGACTTAGTTTTCCTCTTCCCCCCGGGTGCTTCAGCGGCAAGTGTCTTATGTTCTGCTGTGGCTGCTGCTTCCCGGTAGATCTTGTCGGCACGGATAAGAGCATCCTTCTTGTCGTCGGGGACAGAGATGACACTTATCGGGCCTGGTATTTTCAGCACGTTGTACGCATAGTGAGAGGCTGCCATGAACTTGGCGAGTGCCGAACGGCCAAGGATACCATTGTAAGGTAATGGAAAGTCAGCAACATCAAACGTGACCCTCTCAGTCCTGAAGTTCAGCTCGCTGCCAAATGTTACCGGCAACGTGATCTTTCCCTTCGGCTTGCTCCTTCCCGGGTTGATTCCTTGAAATGTACCGGTCTCTTCGAGCTCGCTGTCAGGGATCTGGAGTTTCTGGAGCACCGCGGAGGAAATCAGGTTCAAGCCGGCCCCGCCGTCTACTAGCATCTTAGTGACCTTGAGGTTGCGGATTGTTGGTGAAACCAACATCGGCAAGCACCCGACCGCAGTTATGCGATCGGGGTGGTCCTCAATATCAAAGATGATAGGCGTGATGGACCATTTTAGAGGCTTGCGTGACTCGACGAGTGGTTCTGCTGCATTAACTTCCCGCACCCACTGCTTGAGCTGACGGTGCGAGGTATGCAGAGAAGCACCACCGTCAACGCACAGGACCTCTGTGGCTTTCTGGAACTCCTGCTCATCAGTCTCCTCATCATCCATGTCTTCATCGTCGTCGTCATCATCATCCTTGTCGCGGCCGCGAGGAGGTCTGTCTCCTTGCCGCTGCTTGGCCTTGCCGCGGCGTCCTCCTCGGCCGGAACGTTTCTTGCCGGATCCCCCAACACCTTCCCGGGCTTTCTCCTTGTCGCGCCGCTCGTATTCAGCTTTCTGTTGCTCAACAAGCTGCTCGACTTTCTTGCAGCTCTAGAGATCATGGCCCTTGGTGCGGTGGATCTTGCAATACTGCTTGTTGGTGCCGTCCTGCTTGTCGGCGACCGCCACCTCTGCGGCAACCTCCTTGCCGGAGTCACCAGCTTTGGCTTTCTTGGCACCACCACCGTTGCCGGACTGCTCAACAACTAGCACCTCTTTGCCTGTCTTCTTCCTGTTGTTTCGCCGCCGGTTTTTCCTTGCCGGGGCAGCATCTTCACTGTCAGATCCTCCCGCTCCTACATTCTCTCCGGGGAGTCTCCTCCCTTCCTCAGCACGTGCACACTTTTCGGCCAGTGCATATAACTCACTGACGTCCCTGATCTTGCACATCGCCATTTCCTCCCGCATCCTGCGGTTTCGCACGTTCTGATGGAACGCGCTGATCACCGCGGCAGGGTGGACGTCTGGGATGTTGTGCTGCACACTGCTGAATCTCTGAATGTACTTGCGCAGGGGCTCTCCTTCCTTCTGGGCGAGCAGATGAAGATCACTCTCCTGGCCATGAGGCTTGTGTCCGCCTGTGAAGGCGCCGACAAACTGATGGCACAGATCAGCCCAAGAGGATATGGAGTTGTCCGGCAAGTGCATGAGCCAAGATCTGACGTTGGGCTTGAGCACCAGCGGGAAGTAGTTGGCAAGGATCTTGTCATCCCGTCCCCCGGCAGCCTGCACCGCAATGGTGTAGATGCTGAGGAACTCCGACGGATGCGTCTTGCCGTCGTACTTCTCCGGTACGTCTGGCTTGAAGTTCTTCGTGCTGGGCCACTGGACTTGCCGCAGCTCACGAGTGAACGCAGGGCAACCTACCGCGTACGGCAGATCGCCTGGTTCCCCTGGCGCATGCATGTCAACAGAGGGCCCAGCGCGCTTGTCGGATTGACGTCGCGCTTCTCTTCGGCGCTCGATGCGAGTTCGAGCGTCCTCTTGTTGTCGATCATGAAGAACTTGGCGCTGATCGCGACGAGCTCGTGGATCCGACGATGCGGTGGAGTCGCTGTCGAGGTGGATCCGGCGAGTTGGCGATCTTGGCCTTCGGGGTGGTGATTGCATGGTAGTTGCACCTCCACCAGTTTCGTCGCCACCGGCTCGCGCCCGGCAACCCTGCCGTGGCGGCGACGCGCTCGGCCGCCGTGGAGTGTCGCCGTTGGCGTAGCCGATGAGACTCTGAATGGTGGCCCTCCATTCGTCGATCTTGTCCGACGTTGGAGGGTAATCTAGGAGCTGTTGAGCTCGCGCCAAAGCTTCTGCTGGAGTGGTGGGTGGCAGTGGCAGACGGCACGAGGAGCGGGACGTGCTCGGACTTCTAACTATGTTAGAAGGAGCAGTATCCCGTCCAGGCGACCGTGCCCCGCTCGTGCCAGCACGCTGGCGTGCATGCTGGTCTTGAGCGCCCCGAGATCCATCAGCTTGGTCTTGGCCTATCACGCGTATGGCACTGCGAGTGCCATGACGCTGTTGGTCTTGCGCCTCCTGAGAGTGGCGCGGAACATGTACAGTCGCCGAGGTTTGTGCAGCCTTGTCCTTGGACCTGGCAGCATCATAAGCTTCCTCGTCGACGTCCATTCTTCCGCTGGCGTCCATTCCACCACCCGTTTGCTCCAACGGTGGCGGAAGTGACGTGGACGGAGCGGCTGCCGCCGACGTCTTCTTCTTTGGTGGCATGTTGATGAAGGGAATGAAGATCTAGCTCGCGTGGACGCCGGATCAGGTTCACACAATCTCGACGCCCCCTACCTGGCGCGCCAAAGATGTCGGGGGAAACTGATCCACGAACACCTATGGGGCCGGCGGACCGAGCCCCTTTCGGTTCGGCGGGGGGCGGAGATCGCACGAAGAGCAAATCGAGGCGAAGCACACGAGCAGTTTTACCCAGCTCCGGAGCTCTCCGGAGAGATAACACTCCTACTGCTGCTTGTTTGATTATCTTGTGTTCTTGCTCCAGAGAGAGAGCGTAGTGTTCTTCTGGGTTCCGAACCAGTCGAACCTCGCGAACCTCCGGACCTCGCGAACCCCCTCTACGTTGCGCATGGGCCTCCTTTTATACGCTAAAGGGGTCACCGACAGGTGGCAACGCGGAGAAGGGCACAAATGTAAAAAGTGAGGTGGTTGGTACAGTTACTTGTACAGTGCACCCTACCTAACCCTGATGGCAGGGGACAAGGGCATTAAATGCCGGTCTGAGTCGCCCAAACAGTGCAGAAAAGGACTGTTAGGGGCGCCACCGTTCGCCACGATGGCGATCTTGTCAGCTTCGCATGCCACTGCACACCGTTGGCTGCACAGCCTCCCGCCACGCGCGCCTGGAGAGGCCCCCAGAGCGACACGTTGATGGATGCGCTGGAGCGTGGGCACAGAGTGGCCACCTGTCGCGGCAAGCGCCTTGCCGCTGCTGTTATCTTGTCGGGTCCGGAAGCTTGTCGCTCACCGGGCCTCGAGGTGCCTTGGTTGGTCTTCCCGGCAAGCTCCTCTTGCCGGGGCCTTGTTGCCTTGCCGGAGCGCATGACGCGTCGCGGCAAGTTCCTTGGAGTGCCTTGGTTGGCCTTCCCGGCAAGCTCCTCTTACCGGGGCCTTGTCTCCTGAGCTTAAATACTTTGTTCTTGAATGGCTCCAAGGGAACCACGGAGGATCTTGGCGTTAACCCGGCAAGCCTTGCCGCGGGGTGCTGCAACTGCCCGTGCACAAGTTCGGGGTACTAGGGTACCCCTATTCTAGTACACCGACATTATCCCTAGCCCATTATGCTCAATCATTGATCCATTCATGAAACACACTCGCATATTAGCTACACACAATGCTCAAGTACGATCATAGTGCCCTATAGTTGGTGCTTTATAAGAGAAGATGGATACTCAAATAAAAATAAAATTTGCATAAAGTAAAAGAAAGCCCCTTCATAGAGGGAAGTAGGGATTTGTAGAGGTACCAGAGCTCAAAGCCAAAAAGGTAGAGATAAAAAAAATTTGGGTGGCATGCTTTTCCTGTCAACAAAAACGATCGAGTAGTTCCCAATACTTTCCATGCTAGATATATCATAGGCGGTTCCCAAACAGAAAATAAAGTTTATTCCTTTTTCCACCATACTTTCACATTCCACGGCTAATTGAATCCATGGGTGCCGTCCATACCAACACTTTCCAAGGAATTTATTATTTTACAACATAAAGTAAATTCATTTTTTCTTTAAGGGACTGGGCATCCCTAATACCTTTGTCGTACTCTAGTGCAATGACAAGTGAATAAACATGGGTACGTGTCGGGCCTAAACAAACGGTTTTTAACCCCTTTCCACGATGGCATTTGGAACCGTCGCCAAGTGAGTGTGTGCGATAGGGTGTCCTTCCCACATGACCCAGAAATCGTCAAGGATAGGCCCTCCTGGAACCCAGGCTGGGGCCGTGTGTGATCGGGCGCGGCATCGAAACCCAATCATTTCCGTAGGTATGTACATCCCACACGATAATCCGAGAAAATCATTTCCGTAGGTATGTACATTCCACATGGTGAATCCCATAAAAACATTTCCATTCATATGTATATCACACACAGTCAATCCAAGGAATACGTTTCAGTTATTATGTACATCCCACACAGTCAATCCAGGGAAAACATTTCCGTTCATATGTACATCCCACACTGTCAATCCAGGGAAAACATTTCCGTTCATACGTACATCCCACACCGTTATATTTGTAGGCTCGTGTGTGAAAGGTGTACCTATCACACATGGCCTGACTTGGTTAACTGTTTGCTTTTATCAACTATATCACACACGATTTGATGAAGAAAACTTGTGGCACTAGGCTATCCATCACAAGCGCTTTTACTGCTAGAACTGTTTGCAAAGGTCCATGACACATTTAGCAGGTTTATTAGTTTACAATTAATAATTCCAGTATTACGTAAATTCACATTTCATATCAAACAGCTGTTTGCCAATTTCATATCAGACACATAAATATATGAAAACATCATAGTATGGTAGCTACATGAAAACAATACGGTACAACATATAGCTAGTTCAACTTCATAAGAACAATATATTCATTTCCCTAATCGAGATCATCCAGGCTCGTCTTATCCATCTCTGCTTTTAGTTCAGTAAGAACCTGTTTTGCATGGGCCAACTGGGAAAGTGCCTCCTCCTTCGCCAACACCATCTTAGCAGAGTCTGATTTAAAAAATCGGAGCTCATTCTCCACCTTCAACTTTTTATCCCACGTCTTCAAATATTCTTCAGCGCTGACAACCGTTTCTCTAAGCCTACGTCTGTTCTCTTCCTCATACATGCTCCAGAGCTTTGCTAGGCACATCTTCAAAGACTGTGCCCACTCTTGATCAACCCACTCCAAGTAAGAACACTTCCGTTCATCCTATAATATTTAAAACTAGATCAGTAAAAATTGCAGGGCAAATGGGTTTATAGCAACATAGAAAATCACCAATGCTTATTTTGAAAAATTGAAGAAACATGTTAATTATGACATATCTTCTCAAAAATATCAATGTGAGAATAAAATAATTGGTACTGAGACAACAACCAAATTCTGGAACATAGGAAGCTATAATTAACTACAACAACGCTACAAGTTCTTACTCATGTACAATAAATAACAAATTGAACATTTTATGAGGAAGGTAAATATAACTGCAACATCATAGAGATAGTGTTTGGATGACAGCAAATTGATACTAACAGGTGTGTACATGCACAATTTTAGTAACATAGAACTAATACCACTAAGGCCATCCACTATGTATGCCAAAACTAGGGTAAAGACAACTGTTGCTACATCTTGCACTGGTGCCCTACACTGGTGAGCTGATGCAGCGGAAAAAAGGGACCTGGACTTCGGAGCACGTAGTTGCTCCGATGCCCAGTTCCTTCGAGCCATAAAGATTTAGTATTTTACTGCTTGGCTGCTCGGATGTGTGGACCAAAGTTGGCTGCACAAACTGCTGAAGCGGTGCCAAATAATTTTCTGATGGCACCGCTGATGAGATGGCAACAATTTAACATACTAGGTACAAACTGTGACATTGTCTTAGGATGTGTTTGGTTGAAGGTGTGGTATGAATGGGTTGGGACCGTGACAGTGTCCGAAT
Source organism: Triticum dicoccoides (assembly GCF_002162155.2). Taxonomy (NCBI): domain Eukaryota; kingdom Viridiplantae; phylum Streptophyta; class Magnoliopsida; order Poales; family Poaceae; genus Triticum; species Triticum dicoccoides. Next base: position 515,899,612 of record NC_041384.1, on the reverse strand, counting down.
CACATCTAACAAATTATTTGTAACAATGAAAGAGGGTCTAACCTTCTCGGCACATGCCAGAAACTTCCACCCACTGTCCACATAATCAAATGCAACTAGCTTCACGCATGGAGATTGATGGTGACAACGAGCAGATAGATCTTCAGCCACCCCGCTCCATTCGTTGCCACTGATGGTCCTAGGGAGCTACAAGAGGAAGAAATGACTCAAATCGACTGTCAGGTAAAAATTATTCATTCCAACTCATAGCCCGAGAGAGAGAAGAGAGGCATACCCGGGCAGTGAAGGAGTTGTCGCCGGAGGAGGAAACGCTGGAGAGGTCTTTGAAGAAGACCATGGCGACCCCGGCAGTAGGATGCGAGACGGCGAGAGCGAGGAAGCGGCTATAGCTTAGCAAGGAAGGAAGGAAGGAAGGAGGAAACAGGGGAAAATTGACTTGTGGTCGGGGAGAAAAGGGGGTGGGGAAGGGGGTAAGGGGGCGGGGGTAGATGTTTTGGCGGTAGGCTAACATTTTGGAAATGTGGAGGGAAACTTTGCGCGCGGTGCCACTGGACCTTTCACTTTGAATGATTGTGTGCATCGCAAATGATTCTTCTGCTTTACGCGCATGGGATGAGTTTGATAATTCAAATTTTGGTGGAAATTTCCCAGGGTACGTCATTGCATAATTTAACATTGCTTGCTAATTTGGGCACACAAAATAGCGACAACAGACAGACCACACTTACTGAATCGAGCAATTTTAGTAAGTAAACAGAGCCAATTGACCTAAACATTGCTCTAACAAAAGACCAGCATTAAAAACAAAGCCTAAGTACGCATAATTTTAACAAATCGGCTGCCACGCCGGCCTACGCATCACCGGTGTGAGATGAGACATTGATGACTTGTCCTGGCGACATGCCACCGATGGTGGACTCCGCATCCCCCCTGCTGAAGTTGACCGCATCCTCGTCCTCGTCCTTGGCGCCGCCCTCAAGGTTGTATTACTCGTAGTAGTGGCTGCGCTAGAGCTCGTGTTGGTACTCCACCACTGATTCCTCCATGGACAGACTCTTCTCTACCTCGACCTCGGCCACGCGCAACTCCTCCTCCCAGCGCTCCTCGATCTCCGCCGCCTCCTGCATCTCCAGCTCCCGCTCGGCGACCTCATGAGGAAGCAGGTGCTCCATGACCATGATATGTCTCCATCGTATCTACTTTTCCAAACACTTTTGCCCTTGTTTTGGACTCTAACTTGCATGATTTCAATGGGACTTACCCGGACTGACGCTATTTTCAGCAGAATTGCCATGGTGTTATTTTTGTGCAGAAATAAAAGTTCTTGGAATGACTCGAAAATCAACGGAGAAGTATTTTGGAATATATAATAAATATTGGAAGGAAGATCCACGTCAGGGGGGCCCACACCTATCCACGAGGGTGGGGGACGCGCCTGCCCCTTGGGCGCACCCCCTGCCTCGTGGGCTCCTTGTCGCTCCACCGATATCAACCCTGACTCCATATATTCACTTTCGGGGAGAAAAAACCCAGAGAGAAAGATTCATCACGTCATACGATACGAAGCCGCCGCCAAGCCCTAAACTCTCTCGGGAGGGCTGATTTGGAGTCCGTTCGGGGCTCCGGAGAGGGGAATCTGTCGCCATCGTCATCATCAACCTTCCTCCATCACCAATTTCATGATGCTCACCGCCGTGCGTGAGTAATTCCATCGTAGGCTTGCTGGACGGTGATGGGTTGGATAAGATTTATCATGTAATCAAGTTAGTTTTGTTAGGGTTTGATCCCTAGTATCCACTATGTTCTGAGATTGATGTTGTTATGACTTTGCTATGCTTAATGCTTGTCACTCTGGCCCGAGTGCCATGATTTCAGATCTGAACCTATTATGTTTTCATCAATATATGAGAGTTCTTGATCCTATCTTGCAAGTCTATAGTCACCTATTATGTGTTATGATCCGTTAACCCTAAAGTGACAATAATCGGGATATACTTACCGGTGATGACCGTAGTTTGAGGAGTTCATGTATTCACTATGTGTTAATCCTTTGTTTCGGCACTCTATTAAAAGGAGGCCTTAATATCCCTTAGTTTCCAATAGGACCCCGCTACCACGGGAGAGGGTAGGACAAAAGATGTCATGCAAGTTCTTTTCCATAAGCATGTATGACTATATATGGACTACATGCCTACATTACATTGATGAACTGGAGCTAGTTCTGTGTCACCCTAGGTTATGACTGTTACATGATGAACCGCATCCGGCATAATTCTCCATTACCGATCCATTCCCTACGAGCTTTCCATATATTGTTCTTCGCTTATTTACTTTTTCGTTGCTATTGTTATCATCACTACAAAACACCAAAAATATTACTTTTGCTACCGTTACCTTTTACTACCGTTACCACTACTATCACATTACTTTGCTACTAAACACTTTGCTGCAAATATTATGTTTCCAGGTGTGGTTGAATTGACAACTCAACTGCTAATACTTGAGAATATTCTTTGGCTCCCCTTGTGTCGAATCAATAAATTTGGGTTGAATACTCTACCCTCGAAAACTGTTGTGATCCCCTATACTTGTGGGTTATCAAAACTATTTTCTGGCGCCGTTGCTGGGGAGCATAGCTTTGTTCTTTGAGTCACTTTGGAGTTATATCTGTTTATCACTATGAAGAACTTGAAAGATCCAAGAACTAAAATTTATCCCTCAACTACGAGGGGAGGTAAGGAACTACCATCTAGCTCTGCACTTGATTCACCTTCTATTTTGAGTAAGCTTGCGACACCTAAACCAGCTTCTGCTATTAATTCTGATATGTCGCATGTTATTGATGATGCCACTTTTGATATGCATGATTCTTATGATGAAACTACTTCTGTGCTTGATACTACTGTGCCACTTGGTGAATTTATTGATGAACAACTTGCTAGGGCTAGAGAGAATGAAATAATTGAAACTGATAATATTGATGAAAGTGATGATGAAGACTCTCCCCCTAGATATGAATTACATGTTGTGCCTGAGGGCTATGTTATGGATGAAGAAACTGCTAGAGATTTTCTTGCTTGCAATGATATGAGTGATCTTAAGAAATTATTAGCTAAGCTGAAACAAAAAACTCTGAATGCTAGAATGAAATATGATCCTGCTTATGCTACTTCACCTATCTTTGTTACTGCTAAGGATTATGATTTCTCTGTTGATCCTGAGATAATTACCTTAGTTGAATCTGATCCTTTCTATGGTTATGAATCTGAAACTGTTGTGGCGCATCTTACTAAATTAAATGATATACTACCCTGTTCACTATGATGAGAAAACTCGCTACTATTATATCTGAGGGAGTCCTAGATTAGGGGGTGTCCGGATGGCCGAACTATACCTTCAGCCGGACTCCTGGACCATGAAGATACAAGATTGAAGACTCCGTCCCGTGTCCGGAAGGGACTTTCCTCGGCGTGGAAGGCAAGCTTGGCGATGCGGATATTTAGATCTCCTACCATTGTAACCGACTCTATGTAACCCTAACCCTATCCGGTGTCTATATAAACCGGAGGGTTTTAGTCCGTAGGACAACATACACATCAACAATCATACCATAGGCTAGCTTCTAGGGTTTAGCCTCTCTGATCTCGTGGTAGATCTACTCTTGTACTACCCATATCATCAATATTAATCAAGCAGGACGTAGGGTTTTACCTCCATCGAGAGGGCCCGAACCTGGGTAAAACTTTGTGTCCCTTGCCTCCTGTTACCATCCAGCCTAGACGCATAGTTCGGGACCCCCTACCCGAGATCCGCCGGTTTTGACACCGACATTGGTGCTTTCATTGAGAGTTCCTCTGTGTCGTCGCCGTCAGGCTCAATGGCTCCTACGATCATCGATAGCGATGCAGTCCAGGGTGAGACCTTCCTCCCCGGACAGATCTTCGTCTTCGGCGGCTTCGCACTGCGGGCCAATTCACTTGGCCACCTGGAGCAGATCAAAAGCTACGCCCCTGGCCGTCAGGTCAGATTTGGAAGTTTAAACTACATGGCTGACATCCGCGAGGACTTGATCCTTGACGGATTTGAGCCACTGCCGAGCGCGTCGCACTGTCCCGACGAGCATGATCTAGCTCTGCCGCCGAACAGTGCCCTGGAGGCCGCACCCGCATTGGCTCCGATCCTTAATTTGGAGCCAACTGCGTCGATCGAGGATGGGCGGTTGGACGCCGCCTCGGGGGCTGCGATCCCAACGGCGATTGAGCCGAACACCAGCCCCACACTCCGCGAGACTCGTGACTCCAAGGAGCCTGACTCCTTTCCGGACTCCGAACCCTCCGCGCCCCGGCCAATCAAATCCGATTAGGCGCCGATCATGGAGTTTACTACCGCGGACATCTTTCAGCACTCGCCTTTTGGCGATATTCTGAAGTCACTGAAGTCTCTCTCTTTATCAGGAGAGCCCTGGCCGGACTACGGCCAGCAAGGTTGGAATTCGGACGATGAAGAAATTCAAAGCCCACCTACCACCCACTTTGTAGCCACTGTCGACGACTTAACCGACATGCTCGACTTCGACTCCGAAGACATCAACGGTATGGACGCCGATGAAGGAGATGATGAAGAACCAGCGCCTACTAGGCCCTGGAAAGCCACCTCGTCATATGACGTATACATGGTGGACGCACCAAAAGATGACGATGAGGAACGGAAGGACGCACCGAAGGCTTGTTCCCTCGAAAAGCAGTCAAAGCGGCGACGCAAGCGCCGCCCCAAATCCTGCCTCGACAGAAATAGCGATCACACAGACCCAGCGCTGGAGCAGGGCGAACCACTGCCGGACAACGGCAATCCGGATAATCAAACCAAACAAACAAATCCTATCAAGGATAATGGCCCGGACGACATAACGCCGGACACACACCCAGAGCAGCAGACTGCCCGTAAAAGGCTTGTTGCCACCGCCAGGAGCCTGAAAAAACAGAAGCAAAGGCTCAAGGCCGCGCAAGACACACTCCAATTCAGATGGAGTAAAATACTCAGCACAGCAGCAAGGTACAGCGACAATCGCCCCTCCAAGAGCTACCCAAAGCGGAAGCTGCTGCCCGAATTTGATGAGGAGGCCTCAGAACCTCCACAACCAAATATCAAAGTAGCCACCTGGTCGGATAGACGACCCCTCTACCAACACAGAGCGGCATACAACGCCACTCACAATACAATACGCGACCCATGCGAGGGCTCGCACCCAAAGGACGGCGCAACAAGATCCATCTATGGACCACGCAAGCGTGCCCCAGCATACAACGCAACACAACAAACACCCGAACAACGCGGTACACCCAGCTACAGGGGTGGCGCACACCCCCTATGTTTCACCGATGTGGTGCTGGACCATGAATTTCCAGAGGGATTCAAACCCGTAAACATAGAGGCATACAACGGAACAACAGACCCCGGAGTCTGGATTGAGGACTACATCCTTCACATCAATATGGCTCGAGGAGACGATCTCCACGCCATCAAGTACTTACCCCTCAAGTTCAAAGGGCCAGATCGTCACTGGTTCAAAGGCCTCCCCGAAAGCTCCATTGGAAGTTGGGAAGAACTCGAAGACGCCTTTCGGGCAAATTTTCAAGGGACTTATGTCCGACCTCCGGATGCAGATGATTTGAGTCATATAACTCAACAGCCCGGAGAGTCAGCCCAAAAGCTTTGGAACAGGTTTCTTACTAAAAAGAACCAGATTGTCGACTGTCCGGATGCCGAAGCCTTGGCAGCTTTCAAGCATAGCGTCCGCAATGAATGGCTCACCAGACACCTCAGCCAAAATAAGCCGAGAACAATGGCCACATTAACAAACCTCATGACCCGCTTTTGCGCGGGTGAGGACAGCTGGCTAGCCAGATGCAGCACCAGCGACCCCAGTACATCCGAAGTTAGAGATGGAAACGGGAAATCACGGCGCAACAGCAATAGCAAATGCCGGATTAAAGAAGATAGGACGTAGGGCACGGCAGTAAATGCCGGATTAAAAAGCTCTCGGCCAGGTTAAAAGCCGCCCCCTAAAGGCACCAGGGACGAACTGTCCAGCCTCAACAAAATTCTGGACCAAGTATGCCAGATCCATAGTACCCCTGGTAAACCCGCTAATCATACCCACAGAGAATGTTGGGTCTTCAAGCAGTCCGGCAAGCTCAACGCCGTACACAAGGGGGAAGAGACACCAAGTGAAGACGAGGACAAGCCTCCCAAACAAGACACGGCTACCCACAGAGAATGTTGGGTCTTCAAGCAGTCCGGCAAGCTCAACGCCGTACACAAGGGGGAAGATACACCAAGTGAAGACGAGGACAAGCCTCCCAAACAAGACACGGCGGAACCAAAGAAATTTCCACCACAAGTCAAAACAGTAAACGTGTTACACGTGATCAGGGGAAAAAACAACACGGCACTCCCAGGAAAACATACCCAAGTGCCTGTCACCGCGAAGTCCTGCCACTAGTCATCTCAACCGATCACTTTCGACCATCACGATTACTCAGCAAGTATCCGGCACGCAGGATGGGCTGCCCTGGTATTAGACCCAGTAATTGACGGATATCACTTCACACAAGTCTTGATGGACGGCGGCAGTAGCCTAAACCTAATATATCAGGATACAATCCGCGGGATGGGGTTAGACCCAACACAAATTTGCCACAGCAATACTACCTTTAAGGGAGTAACGCCAGGCCCAGGGGCTCGTTGTACGGGCTCCCTCTCATTACAAGTTACATTCGGCTCCCCCGATAACTTCCGTCGCGAGCATTTAACTTTCCACATCGCTCCGTTTCAAAGTGGCTATCAAGCACTGCTCGGACACGAAGCTTTCGCTCGCTTTAATGCAATACCACACTACGCCTCCCTCACACTCAAGATGCCCGGTCCACGTGGCATCATTACAGTGCACGGAGATATCAAGCTCTCTCTGCGTGCCAAAGAGAGTGAGGCTGCCTTGGCAGCCGAACATTACAGGCGTCCGGACCAGCGATTGAGTCCGGCGCCGCTATTTGCACCGAATAAGTGATCACACCCCTATTTGTCAATACAAGGGGCTCAACGCGCGCAGACAAGTGGCAATTTCTTATCATCTTCAATTATACATGGTTTCTTTAAAAAAACTATCTTTTTGCACGACAACTTTTTCACTTAACTTCCTCTCTTTTACAGATGATCATCGTGCTACACCCGTCCAGGATATGGCACAACGGAGACACAGGCGCAGACGTGCAGCAGGGACCCGCTCAAAGGATTCTTTTTAGATTAAGACCCTGCGTAAACATTTTTTACTATCTCTTGTTGATACATATCCACCGTTGTGAAGGATGCTGACGTCTTGGCATGTGGCCACGCTAGAACAATGCACGTACCTGGACACACGGGGCTTCTTACAAAGGCCATTATTTAGGCCCGGTTTATACCACAAAGACCGAATACCTTAGGGAGTGTTCGGCGTCGTGAGTTTGGCCCTATATGCATCAGCTCCGAATCATTGTCTATGGTCAAATGTTGGGTTTGCCCAGCTCCTGTGTTTTAGTGCCTTATGTTCCGCTTTACCGGCTAAGGTAGCACCAGGAGAACTACTGCGATTGTGCCCTAGTTCATCCAGATGAGTACCTCAGTAGAGAAAGCCGAAAACTGACTGTCATGATATAGCACGAGACTGGTCAACCACTCGATGACCTGTGGGAATGTTAGAATTCCTCCGCCTTAACGAAGGGCCATTTTCCGGCCAGGCATGTACGCATTTCGAGATCGGGAGAGTGCGGAGCCACCAGGGGCTATCTCGTAGCCCCACTGTCAAACTCCTATGGCTAAGTGAAAGTGTTAAAGCATTATAGTCCGGTTGCCTCGCTCGCTCCGCTATCACCTCCTTAATAGGACCAAGACGTTGGGTTAAGTGTGAACGCGTGTTTTTGCTAGCACCTCCGCATTATATGCGTGGGGGTTGAAGCCGACGACTGCAATCTTTCAGGTTATACACACGTATACAAAAACGGCCGCCCAAGAGGCATCATATTACTTTTAGGCAAAAGTATAAAAATAGCCTTATAAAACTCTATAAAAGCATTTCGCTTACAATGAGATTACATATCACTCAAACATAATATTTTTTGAGCACTGGGTCTCTACCAAACGGGCACCCTCAAGAACTTCTCCAAAGTAGTGCTCAGCAGCCTTTCGACCTATGGCCGAATCCCGCGCTGCAACATTGGTAGCATCCATCTCCGCCTAGTATGCCTTGACACGGGCAAAGGCCATCCGTGTGCCCTCTATGCATGCCAACCTCTTCATCGCATTAATGCGCGGCACCACGTCCAGGAACTGTTGCACCAAGTTGAAATAGCTGTTCAGTTTCGACCTTTCCAGCCATAGCTGATCCACAACGGACCTCATGGCGAGTCCAGACAACCGATTTAGTTCGGCCCATTCGGCTAATTGGTCAGTCAATGAAAGTGGACGCTCGGGAGTATGGAATTGTCTCCAAAATAGTTGGTCTACTCCATGGTCCGTTTGACCCTGGAAGTACTTGGCCGCATCAGCAGCGCTCACCGCCAAATCCATATACACATCCTCCGAGCTCCACAGCCGATCCAGAGGGGCATACATCGATCTCTGAACTTCCTCCGCAACATAAAGGATTTCCCAGCTACAATATCCCCGGCTTCCCGCAGCTCCTCCTTCTTTGCCCTCATAGCAGAGCGGAGGTCTTTTCTCGTCGCAGCAGCCTTCTCAAGGTCCGATTCCTTAGCCTGGTTTTCCTTTTCGAGAACCCGGCAACAGTCGGTGGCGGCTTTTAATTCTATGGCCATCTCGGCCATCTTGTCTTGGCTTTCGCCATGTGCGGCCTTCTCGGCTTGCAACTCTTCGGCCTCCTTCAGAGCAGCCGCATTACCCAACCTCGCTTGTTCCTTGGCTCGGGCAAGTTCTACCCGCAAGGCTTCAACAGTGGCAGCTCCATCTGCAGTCACAACATATTAAAGATACTGGCATTATGCTGCTCTTCCTATGTCACGTTTACCAGATATAGACACTTACCCTGTGCCTCGTCAAGCCTTTTGTTAACAAGCTCGATGTCGGCATCTGCCGCATCCAACTGCCGTTCTAAATGGGCAAACTCGCTAGTCCGGCTAGCCACCGAAGCTTCCATCACCTGCACATAGAGGCGGTATGGTTATTACCTAGAAATTTGATCCTCTGTTCGTTGTCGTTTCCGACGACAACCAGAGTCTGAGGGGCTACTATCTACACAGGGCACACCTAGCATGTGCAGGACTATCATACATTCTTTTACGTACCTCAAAGCCTGTGAGTAGACTCATAAAAGCTTCATGCAATCCGCTTTCGGCGGATGATATTCTCTCCATCACCGTATTCATCAGCACACGGTGTTCATCTGAGATGGCCGCTCGCCCCACCAACTCCCTCAGAACATCCGATCGCACACTAGACGGTGCCGGACTCTTTTGTCTGCTCTCTTCGGGAGCCGAACACTGGGAGCTTCGGGGGTCAATGGGATTATCTTCTGGCCTCACCGGACTCGGAGAGGCCCTCCACGATGACACTTCAGGGTCGCCCGCTTCCGGAGCGGAGGAGTCCGGAGGAGGCGTTTCGCTCTCCATCATCTCTGGAAGAAGATCCCCCGAAGACGAGCTCATTTGAGAGGGGCTAAGGCCCGAACTGCTAAGATATATGCAGTGGTTATTTTCTCACAAGAAAAAGATGGCATATCTGTACTGTTAAAGTATTCCGGGTCACTTACGACTCGCGGAAGAATTGATCCCCCCGCGGACTTTGTGCGGCTACAGCACCCCCAAGGTAGGACCCTCGGTGGGAGACTTCTTCTCCCGTTTGGAAGCTTCGGCTTATGAATCCCCGGGCGCGGTCCTTTTCCTCTTCCGGTCATCTTCCTTCATGGAGACGCCCGCCCCCTCGGTTAGAATGGGCAGCGTTGGGGGCCCACGTCCGCCCTTACTGTCCTCCGCAGTATCTTCCCTCAAGGGCTCCGGGCAAGGTGCGATCTGGAGCATCTTTTCCAGGACCGGATTTTCCAAACCCTCAGGGAGGGGGGCCGAACACCGAATCAACTTTGCCTTCGCTAGCCAGTCCTGATCAGAAAGCGAATTCTCAGAAATAACTTCGTAACAAATGAGAGACAATATGTTCAGCCGGAAGATTCCTTACCTGTTCGGCGGTGCGGGTACTACTTAGGCCCATGTCCTCGGTGATTTCCGGACACTCTACCTGAGGTCCGAAGAATGATTTGTACATCTCCTTGTGCGTCAAACCGAGGAAATTTTGAATGACACGCGGTCCCTCGGGATTGAACTCCCACAAGCTAAGGGGGCGGCATTTGCAAGGTTGGACTTGGCGAACCAGCATAACTTGTGCTACCGCGACCAAACTGAAATCTCCATTGAAGAGATCTCGAATGCGGCTTTGCAGTATAGGCACATCCTTGGCTGGACCCCAGCTCAGACCCCTGCTGATCCATGACATCAGTTGTGGTGGAGGGCCCGAGCGGAAAACAGGGGCGGCCGCCCACTTGGCGCTTCTAGGAGCCGTGATATAGAACCACTCTTGTTGCCACAATTCAGACACCTCCGGGATGGAACCTTTGGGCCACGGAGCTCCCGTCATCTTGCGTACTGAGGCATCTCCACATGCTGCATGTTGCCCCTCGACCATCTTCGGCTTCACTTCAAAGGTCTTGAGCCACAAGCCAAAGTGAGGGTAACCCGGAGGAAGGCCTCGCACACGACAATAAATGTCGTGATTTGAAGAAAGGAGTCCGGAGCTAGATCATGGAAGTATAGCCCGTAATAAAACATCAAACCCCCGACGAAAGGATCCAGAGCAAGGCCTAGACCTCGGAGGAAGTGGGAAACGAACACGACGTTCTCGTTGGGTTCGGGGGTAGGGATGACCTGCCCTTGGGGAGGCAGCCGATGCAAAATCTCGGCGGTCAGATATTTGGCCTCCCACAACTTTTTGATGTCTTCTTCTATGACGGAGGAAGGCACCCATCGGCCTTGAAGGCTAGATCCAGACATGATTGAAGGTTCGGAGCACCTGACCTGAACTTCGGGTGCTTGAGCATGAGGTGGGGGAAGGATTCGATTAAGCACGGGAGGGAAAAATAAAAGCCTGGTCCCTTTATAAAGAGGGTGAATATCAAGCACCCTCTCCGTGTCCGCTTGGGCTTGCCTATAATCTAGGAATCCTAGAAGCGGTTGGCTTACCCACGCCCGTATTGATGAGAATCCCGGAATAAGGGGACACGATCTCTGCTTTAACAAGACGTGCCAAGGAAACCGCCTCGCATAACACGCTGAGATGGGACAGTAAAACGATTCGAATAAAAGCTTGGCCGTGGTGTGATGTCACGCTACAGAATACGTCAACAGATTAGATTTGTGTAAATATTATTCTCTCTATGGCAATATGTGGAAACTTATTTTGCAGAGCCGGACACTATCTTTGTGTTCGAAATCTTCTATGAAGTACTTGGAGGAGGAACCCGCCTTGCAATGCCGAAGACAATCTGCGCGCCGGACTCGTCGTTGAAGCCTGGTTCAGGGGCTACTGAGGGAGTCCTGGATTAGGGGGTGTCCGGATGGCCGAACTATACCTTCAGCCGGACTCCTAGACTATGAAGATACAAGATTGAAGACTCCGTCCCGTGTCCGAAAGGGACTTTCCTTGGCGTGGAAGGAAAGCTTGGCGATGCGGATATTTAGATCTCCTACCATTGTAACCGACTCTATGTAACCCTAACCCTATCCAGTGTCTATATAAACTGGAGGGTTTTAGTCCGTAGGACAACATACATATCAACAATCATACCATAGGCTAGCTTCTAGGGTTTAGCCTCTCTGATCTCGTGGTAGATCTACTCTTGTACTACCCATATCATCAATATTAATCAAGCAGGACGTAGGGTTTTACCTCCATCGAGAGGGCCCGAACCTGGGTAAAACTTTGTGTCCCTTGCCTCCTGTTACCATCCAGCCTAGACGCACAGTTCGGGACCCCCTACCCGAGATCCGCCAGTTTTGACACCGACAATATCCTTAAGATATTTCCGTTCTCATTAAAGGGTGATGCTAAGATATGGTTAATTCTCTTGATCCTGGTTGTGTGCGTAGTCCCTAGGATATGATTTATTACTTCTCTGCTAAATATTTCCTCGCTCATAAGAAACAAGCTGCTTTAAGGGAAAGATACAATTTTGTGAAAATTGAAGAAGATAGTCTCCCACAATCTTGGGGGAGGCTTCTCCAATTACTTAATGCTTTGCCTGAGCAGCATCCTCTTAAGAAAAATGAAATACTTGATATCTTTTATAATGGACTAACCGATGCTTCCAGAGACCACCTGGATAGTTGTGCTGGTTGTGTTTTCAGGGAAAGAACACCAGATGAAGATGAAATTCTATTAAATAATATGTTGACTAATGCAAATAATTGGACACTTCCTGATCCAATTCCTGAACCAACTCCTAAGCCAACTCCTAAGAAAAGGGGTATTCTATTTCTCAGTCCTGAAGATATGCAAGAGGCAAAGAAATCTATGAAGGAAAAAGGTATTAAAGCTGAAGATGTTAAGAATTTACCTCCTATCGAAGAAATACATGGTCTTAATTTACCGCCTATTGAAGAAATGCATGGTTTTAATCCATCACCTATCGAACAAATACATGGTCTTGATAACCCGACACAGGTAGTAAAGGTAAATTATCTCTATAGATATGATAAAGCCGAAATCCCATTTACTAAGTTTGCTAGCCCACGCTTGGATGAGTTTGATGACTTTATGGTTAAACAAGAAAACATCAATGCTTATTTTGGTAGAGAATTAAAATGCAATGTTGATATGCTTGAACACTTGGGTGATTATATGGCCAATGTTAAAGGTGAACTTAAACTTATTAGTAAACATGCTTCTATGGTTACCACTCAAGTGGAACAAGTACTTAAAGCTCAGAATGATTTGCTCAATGAATTAAATAGTAATAAAAATGATAATGCTATTAGAGTTATGACTAGAGGTGGTAAAATGACTCAGGAACCTTTGTATCCTGAGGGCCATCCTAAGAGAATTGAGCAAGATTCTTAGAGAAATATTAATGATGCACCTAGTCCTTCTAAGAGGAAGAAAAAGAAAAATGATAGGACTTTGCATGCTTCTGGTGAACCTGTTATTGACACACTTGAGAATCCTAATGATATTTCTATTTCTGATGCTGAATCACAATCTGGTAATGAACAAGAACCTAGTAATAATGTTAATGATGATGTTCATGTTGATGCTCAACCTAGCAATGATAATGATGTAGAGATTGAACCTGCTGTTGATCTTGATAACCCACAATCAAAGAATCAACGTTATGATAAGAGGGACTTTGTTGCTAGGAAGCACGGTAAAGAAAGAGAACCATGGGTTCAGAAACCCGTGTCGTTTCCTCCTAAACCATCCAAGAAAAAGGATGATGAGGATTTTGAGTGCTTTGCTGAAATGATTAGACCTATCTTATTCTGTATGCGTTTGACTGATATGCTCAAAATGAATCCTTATGCTAAGTATATGAAAGAAATTGTTACAAATAAAAGAAAGATACCGGAAGCTGAAATTTCCACCATGCTTGCTAATTATACTTTTAAGGGTGGAATACCTAAGAAACTAGGAGATCCCGAAGTACCAACTATACGATGCTCCATTAAAAGAAACTATGTTAAAACTGCTTTATGTGATCTTGGAGCCGGTGTTAGTGTTATGCCACTCTCTTTATATCGTAGACTTGATTTGAATAAGTTGACACCTACTGAAATATCTTTGCAAATGGCTAATAAATCAACTGGTATACATGTCGGTATTTGTGAGGATGTGCCTGTTGTGGTTGCTAGCGTTACTACTTTAACGGACTTTGTTATTCTTGATATTCCCAAGGACGATAGTATGTCTATCATTCTTGGAAGACCCTTTTTGAATACTGCAGGGGCTGTTATTGATTGCACCAAAGGCAATGTCACTTTTCATGTTAATCGCAATGAGCATATGGTACACTTTCCGAGGAAACAACCTCAAGTTCATAGTATAAACTCTATTGGAAAAATTCCATCGATTATTTTTGGAGGTTTTGAATTTCCTCTCCCTACTGTCAAGAAGAAATATGATATTCTTGTTGTTGGGGATGTGCATATCCCCGTTGAGGTAACCTAGTGTTATTCGAAAATTCTCCGGTTCCATGTTATTCGAAATGAGTTTGTTAACAAGACCGGATCAACCTTGTTAGTGGATTCTTTTTTATGAGAATGAGATGGATGAATTTAGAAAACACAACTCTCTGTACCCTCTTTTTAATTTCTGTTATTTAGTTGATATAAAGCAAAAATAGTATGTTCTGTCTGTTTTCTGAATTATCCATGCACTAAAAAATACCACGAAAATAAAAGTTCTCCAAATGCCTTGAAAATTAAATATGATTTTTTCTAGAATATTTGAGAATATCTGGCACTGAGAACACAGCAGGGGGAGCAAGCACCTGGCCACGAGGGTGGAGGGTGCCCCCTACCCCCCTGGGCGCGCCCCCTGCCTCGTGGGCCCATGGTGGCTCCCCTCCACTTATTCCAGCTACCACACACTCCTTCTTCCTCCCACAAACACCACTAACCAGCTCAAACCCGAGTCCAAGCTCATTGTGCTGCCATTTTCGATCTCCTTGCTCAAAGCACCTCTCACAAAACTGCTTTGGGTGATTGTTCCTTGGTATGTGACTCCTCCAATGGTCCAATTAGTTTTTGTTCTAGTGCTTTATTCATTGCATATTTTTGCTGCTTAGGTGACCCTGTTCTTGAGCTTGCATGTCAAATTTATGTGGTCAAAAGTAGTTTTGATGCATGATATTGCCTCTAGGCACTTGTAGGAGTAGTTGCTATCAATATTATTGAGTTTGGTTCACTTTTGTTTTGAAGTTACTAAAAATTTCAGAAATTTTCAGAAAAAGATGAAGAGATTTTTGAGGGGCTCATCGAGCCGAAGATCGAAGGATCAGCAAAGTGAGGAGGATAAGAGGCCCAAATATAATCTCCCTCGCACCACGGAAGTTCGGTCGTGTGAATGGCCTTGTGATAATTTCTTGAGAGCAGCCGAGATTTATGAGGATTTCTATGAATTGGCTGAGAATGCAGGCCTCACCTCCTTCCTCCGTGACCAACACGAACATTATCTCTTACTCACCAATCTTTGCGCAAAACTTTCATTTCCATGTTAGGAGCTCACCACCTACGGTGGAATTTTATTTATATGATGAGCATAAGGAGATGTCGCTTCATGATTTTTGTCGGGTTTGTTTGATACCTTTCAAGGGCAGCATAGAGGAACCACATCGTGATGATGTGGATGGGTTTATTGATACCATTGTTGTAGGGGAAACGAGGAAGGTTTCCGACGCACAAATTACTAGCATACACTTTCCTGTTCTACGTTACTTTGCTATATTTGCTAGTAGATGCTTAATTGGGCGTGGAAACTGTGGAAACCTGAGTGCCCCTGATATTGTTATTTTGTGCCATGCCTTATTTCGTGATGACACATTCAGTATGGGCGCTATTATTGCAAAGTGGTTAAATCTTAACCGTACTAAGGGCCCTGTCCTTGGAGGGATCTTCGCCTCACGCCTCGCTGCACATTTTAACATACCTATTAGGCATTATGAGAAAGGAGAAAAATTTATGCCTCCTGTTTATTTAGATTATAAGAGTATGGTAGCACATGATTTTATTGTTAAGAATAGGGAAAAGGAGCTTAAGTACAAATTAATATTTGGTAAAAAATCATCCTGAGACTATTACCTTGCCTGCTCCTTCCTTGTTTGATTTATCTGCAGGCAAGTACCTTGTTCCGTTGGAGGCCATTCACGCCTACCGGAACCCTACATCAGCTACAGAGCCAGAGCCAGAACCACAATTTGATCCTCCACGACAGTCTGATTACCAGTGGGATCCGGAGGTGATTGCCAACCAGTGGCAATCCGAGGCTTCTTCACAGTATGACCCCAACTATTACTTTGGATATCTGCCAGGCCAACTGTGGCCATAGACCAACTTAGGCCAAAATCCTAAGCTTGGGGGAGTACGCATTTCTCACTGACATTACATTCACGTTCACACACTCATGCTAGGTGTCGGTGCTCATACTTTTTCATTGTATCATCCATGCTAGTCTATTTTCCCTTTTTATGCTTTCTTCTTGTGTGCTTAATAAACCTTAAGAAAAACAAAAAAATAGTTGTAACTTTTAATTAGTTTACTTTTCGTGCTTGTAGTAGTAATTAAAAAGAAAACCCAAAAATATTTCTCGTTCTTCTATTGCTTGTTGGGAGCTTTCCCATGTAAATAGTTTTATTTCTTTTCTTTCCTTTGGGGGTCAATAGGAGAGGACCATAATAAAAATGTTAAAGTGGCTCTCATATGCATTATTGTTGATCTAACAAAGAGCCCATATTACCTTGTCTTCTCTCTTGAATTGAATGCTTGCAGATTCCAGCTTAGTCCAATGCACGTGCACTATTATTATTATCCACACTATTCGGTCGTGCAAGTGAAAGGCAACAATGATGATTATATGATGAACTTATTGAGATGAGAAAAGCTGGTATGAACTCGACCTCTCTTGTTTTTGTAAATATGATTAGTTCATCGTTCCTGATTCAACCTATTATGAATAAACATGTTTGCAATGACAACTAGAGATTATAGTTGCTTATGCCATGCTTAATTAGCTAGGAGCTTATAATGGTTTACCTTGCGTGCGAACATGCTATTAAAATGGTTGTGATGTGGTATGATAGGGTGGTATCCTCTTTTGAACGATTCGATTGGCTTGACTTGGCACATGTTCACGCATGTAGTTGAAACAAAATCAACATAGCCTCTATGATATTTATGTTCATGGTGCATTATATCCTACTCATGCTTGCATTCGGTGTTGATTAATTTTAATGCATGTTCATGACTGTTGTCGCTCTCTAGCTGGTCGCTTCCTAGTCTTTGCCTTCACCTGTACTAAGCGGGAATACTGCTTGTGCATCCAATTCCATAAACCCCAAAGTTATTCCATATGAGTCCACTATACCTACCTATATACAATATCTACATGCCGTTCTAAGTAAATTTGTATGTGCCAAACTCTAAACCTCCAAATAAATATCCTGTTTTGTATGCTCGAATAGCTCATGTATCAACTAGGGTTGTCCGTATCTTCCATGTTAGGCGGGTTATTCTCAAGAGGAGTGGACTCCGCTCCTCACTCACGAGAAAATGGCTGGTCACCGGGATGCCCAGTTCCATGCTTTATGCAAATCAAATCAAATAATTGCAAACAAAACTCCCCTGGGACTCTTGTTAGTTGGAGGCACTCGTTGTTTCAAGCAAGCCATGGATTGATGCTTGTTGGTGGAGGGGGAGTATAAACTTTACCGTTCTGTTTGGGAACCGCCTATGATGTGTGTAGCACGGAAGATATCGCCATCTCTTGGTTGTTATGTTGACAATGAAAGTATACCGCTCAAAAATTTATTCATATCTATTTCAAAACCGAGCTCTGGCACCTCTACAAATCCCTGCTTCCCTCTGGGAAGGGCCTATTTATTTACTTTCATGTTGAGTCGTCATCCTCTTATTAAAAAGCACCAGTTGGAGAGCACCGATGTCATTTGCATTCATTACCGTTAGTTTACATTGAGTATGACTTGACTGGATCTCTTTTACCATGAATTACAATGTCTAGTCAATCCTTGATCTTTAAAAGTGCTTTGCATTTATGTTTTGCGGTCTCAGAAAGGGCTAGCGAGATATCATCTTGTTATATCGTATCATGATTGTTTTGAGAAAGTGTTGTCATTCGAGATTTATTATTATTGCTCACTAGTTTATTATGCCATTGATATGAGTAAACATGAGACCTAAATGTTATTGTGAATATGCTTAGTTCATCATCTTTGCTGAAAACTTGAATGCTGGCTTTACATATTTACAACAACAAGAGCAAACAGATTTTGTAAAAGTTTTTCTTTATCACTTTCATTTTATCAACTGAATTGCTTGAGGACAAGCAAAGGTTTAAGCCTGGGGGAGTTGATACGTCTCCGTCGTATCTACTTTTCCAAACACTTTTGCCCTTGTTTTGGACTCTAACTTGCATGATTTGAATGGAACTAACCCAGACTGACGTTGTTTTCAGCAGAATTGCCATGGTGTTATTTTTGTGCAGAAATAAAAGTTCTCGGAAAGGCCTGAAAATCAACGGAGAATTATTTTGGAATATATAATAAATATTGGAAGGAAGATCCATGTCAGGGGCCCCCCACCTGTCCACGAGGGTGGGGGCGCGCCCCTGCCTCGTGGGCCCCCTGACACTCCACCAACCTCAACCCTGACTCCATATATTCACTTTCGGGGAGAAAAAACCAGAGAGAAAGATTCATCGCATTTTACGATACGGAGCCACCGCCAAGACCTAAACTCTCTCGAGAGGGCCGATCTGGAATTCGTTTGGGGCTCCAGAGAGGGGATTCCATCACCATCGTCATCATCAACCTTCCTCCATCACCAATTTCATGATGCTCACCGCCGTGCGTGAGTAATTCCATCGTAGGCTTGCTGGACGGTGATGGGTTGGATAAGATTTATCATGTAATCAAGTTAGTTTTGTTAGGGTTTGATCCCTAGTATCCACTATGTTCTGAGATTGATGTTGTTATGACTTTGCTATGCTTAATGCTTGTCACTAGGGCCCGAGTGCCATGATTTCAGATCTGAACCTATTATGTTTTCATCAATATATGAGAGTTCTTGATCCTATCTTGCAAGTCTATAGTCACCTATTATGTGTTATGATCTGTTAACCCTGAAGTGACAATAATCGGGATACTTACCGGTGATGGCCGTAGTTTGAGGAGTTCATGTAGTCACTATGTGTTAATGCTTTGTTTCGGCACTCTATTAAAAGGAGGCCTTAATATCCCTTAGTTTCCAATAGGACCACACTGCCACGGGAGGGTAGGACAAAAGATGTCATGCAAGTTCTTTTCCATAAGCATGTATGACTATATATGGAATACATGCCTACATTACATTGATGAATTGGAGCTAGTTCTGTGTCACCCTAGGTTATGACTGCTACATGATGAACCGCATCCGGCATAATTCTCCATCACCGATCCATTGCCTACAAGCTTTCCATATATTGTTCTTCGCTTATTTACTTTTCTATTGCTATTGTTATCATCACTACAAAACACCAAAAATATTACTTTTGCTACTGTTACCTTTTACTATCGTTACCACTACTATCATATTACTTTGCTACTAAACAATTTGCTGCAGATATTAAGTTTCCAGGTGTGGTTGAATTGACAACTCAGCTGCTAATACTTGAGAATATTCTTTGGCTCCCCTTGTGTCGAATCAATAAATTTGGGTTGAATACTCTACCCTCGAAAACGGTTGCGATCCCCTATACTTGTTGGTTATCAGACCACCACCGCCTTTTCAGACATGGGTTGCATGCTGGAGTCCAAGGTGGCCTTGAATATCTTGGCATGTGCATCCTCGATCTTGGCGTGGATGGCCTCGACCGAGCCAGGGCGACATCGGCGGCATGGACGGCAGCTCGAGCGCTCTCGGCATTTGCAGCCACCGTCGCAACAGCAGCTGCAGCCGTCTCGGCTGCTGCAACTGCCCTGTCGGCTGCCGCAGACGCCCTCTCGGCGGAAGTGGTCGCGCTCTATACGGATGCGGCGGCACTCTCGACGTAGGCGGCCGCGCTCTTGGCGCAGGCGGCGGCGCTCGGGGTATAGGGGACGCGGCCATCGTACGGGCCTTCATGAAGCATGCTACCTCTTGAGCACTCCGTTGGTTTTCCTTTGAACAGGAAAGGGTGATGCAGCAAAGTAGCGTAAGTATTTCCCTCAGTTTTTTAGAACCAAGGTATCAATCCAGTAGGAGACTACACGCAAGTCCCTCGTACCTACACAAACAAATAAGAACCTCGCAACCAACGCGATAAAGGGGTTGTCAATCCCTTCTCGGACAGTTACGAGAGTGAGATCTGATAGAGATGATAAGATAATTTTTTTGGTATTTTTATGATAAAGATTAAAAGTAAAGATTGCAAAATAAACGGTGCAAGAAATAACTTGATAACGGGAGATTAATATAATGGAGAATAGACCCGGGGGCCATAGGTTTCACTAGTGGCTTCTCTCAAGATAGCATAAGTATTACAGTGGATGAACAAATTACTGTCGAGCAATTGATAGAAACGTGAATAATTATGAGAATATCTAGGCATGATCATGTATATAGGCATCACGTCTATGACAAGTAGACCGACTCCTGCCTGCATCTACTACTATTACTCCACACATCGACCGCTATCCAGCATGCATCTAGAGTATTAAGTTCATAAGAACAGAGTAACGCATTAGGTAAGATGACATGATGTAGAGGGATAAACTCAAGCAATATGATATAAACCCCATCTTTTTATCCTCGATGGCAACAATACAATACATTTCGTTTCCCTTTCTGTCACTAGGATAGAGCACCACAAGATTGAACCCAAAGCTAAGCACTTCTCCCATTGCAAGAAAGATCAATCTAGTAGGCCAAACCAAACTGATAATTCGAAGAGACTTGCAAAGATAACAAATCATACATAAAAGAATTCAGAGAAGATTCAAATATTTTTCATAGATAAATTTGATCATAAACCCACAATTCATCGGATCTTGACAGACACACCACAAAAAGAGTTACATCGAATAGATCTCCAAGAAGATCGAGGAGAACTTTGTATTGAGATCCAAAGAGAGAGAAGAAGCCTACTAGCTAATAACTATGGACCTGAAGGTCTGAAGTAAACTACTCACACATCATCGGAGAGGCCATGGAGTTGATGTAGAGGCCATCCATGATCGATTCCCCCTCCGGTGGAGCTCCGGAAAAGGCCCCAAGATGGGATCTCTTGGGTATAGAAGGTTGCGGCGGTGGAAATAGGGTTTCGTGGTGCTCCTGGATGTTTTCAGGGTATATGAATATATATATATATATATAGGAGGAAGAAGTAGGTTGGTGGAGCCACGAGGGGCCCACGAGGGGGACGGCACGCCCAGGGTGTAGGCGCGCCCCCTGCCTCGTGATCACCTCGTTGGTTGCTTGACGTCCACTCCAAGTCCTCTGGATCATGTTTGTTCCAAAAACCATGCTCCCGAAGGTTTCATTCCATTTGGACTCCGTTTAATATTCCTTTTCTGCGAAACATTGAAATAGGCAAAAAACAACAATTTGCACTGGGCCTTGGGTTAATAGGTTAGTCCCAAAAATGTTATAAAAGTCTAAATAAAGCCCATTAACATCCAAAACAGATAATATAATAGCATGGAACAATAAAAAATTATAGATACATTGGAGACGTATCAAGCATCCCCAAGCTTAATTCCTGCTCGTCCTCGAGTAGGTAAATGATAAAAACAGAATTTTTGATGTGGAATGCTACCTAGCAAAATTATCAATGTAATTCTTTTTATTGTGGCATGAATATTCAGATCTTAAAAATTCAAGATAAAATTTTAATGTTGACATAAAAATAATAATACTTCAAGCATGCTAACCAAGCAATTATGTCTTCTCAAAATAACATGGCAAAAGAAAGTTCATCCCTACAAAATCATATAGTTTGGTCATGCTCCATTTTCATCGCACAAGAATACTCTCATCATGCACAACCCTGATGACAAGCCAAGCAATTGTTTCACACTTTAGTAATCTCAAACTTTTTTAAACTTTCACACAATACATGAGCGTGAGCCATGGATATAGCACTATGGGTGGAATAGAATATGATGATGGGGGTTATGTCTGAAAGGAGAAAGTCTCACATCGACGCGGCTAATAAATGGGCTAGGGAGATGCCCATCAATTGATGTCGATGAAAGGAGTAGGGATTGCCATGCAACGGATGCACTAGAGCTTTAAATGTATGAAAGCTCAACAAAAGAAACTAAGTGGGTGTGCATCCAACTTGCTTGCTCACGAAGACCTAGGGCACTTGAGGAAACCCATTGTTGGAAGATACAAGCCAAGTTCTATAATGAAAAATTCCCACTAGTATATGAAAGTGACAAAACAAGTGACTCTCTATCATAAAGATCATGGTGCTACTTTGAAGCACAAGTGTGGAAAAAAGGATAGTAGCTTTGCCCCTTTTTTTTTCTTTTTTTGGCCTTCTTTTTTTCACCTTTCCATTATTTTTGGGACAATGCTCTGTTCATGATGATCATCACACTTCTATTTATTTACAACTCAATGATTACAACTCGATACTAGAACAAAGTATGACTCTATATGCATGCCTCCGACGGTGTACCGGGATGGGCAATGAATCAAGAGTGACATGTATGAAAAATTATGAATGGTGGCTTTGCCACAAATACGATGTCAACTACATGATCATGCAAGGCAATAAGACAATTATGAAGTGTGTCATGATGAACGGAACGATGGAAAGTTGCATGGCAATATATCTCGGAATGGCTATGGAAATGCCATAATAGGTAGGTCTGGTGGCTGTTTTGAGGAAGATATAAGGAGGTTTATGTGTGACAGAGCATATCATATCACGGGGTTTGGATGCACCGGCGAAGTTTGCACCAACTCTCAAGGTGAGAAAGGGCAATGCACGGTACCGAAGAGGCTAGCAATGATGGAAGCGTGAGAGTGCGTATAATCCATGGACTCAACATTAGTCATAAAGAACTCACATACTTATTGCAAAAATCTACAAGTCATCAAAAACCAAGCATTACGCGCATGCTCCTAGGGGGGATAGATTGGTAGGAAAAGACCATCGCTCGTCCCTGACCGCCACTCATAAGGAAGACAATCAAATAACACCTCATGTTTTAAATTTGTTACACAATGGTCACCATACGTGCATGCTACGGGACTTGCAAACTTCAACACAAGTATTTCTCAAATTCACAACTACTCAACTAACACACTCTAATATCACCACCTTTATATCTCAAAACAATTATCAAGTATCAAACTTCTCCTAGTACTAAATGCACTTTTTATGAAAGTTTTTATTAGACCGATCTTGGATGCTTATCATATTAGGACTAAATTCATAACTAAAGCAAATTACCATGCTGTTCTAAAGGACTCTCAAAATAATATAAGTGAATCATGAGAGATAAATTATTTCTATAAAATAAAACCACCACCGTGCTCCAAAAGATATAAGTGAAGCACTAGAGCAAAATTATCTAGCTCAAAAGGTATAAGTGAAGCACATAGAGTATTCTAATAAATTCCAATTCATGTGTGTCTCTCTCAAAAGGTGTGTACAGCAAGGATGATTGTGGTAAACTAAAAAGCAAAGACACAAATCACACAAGACGCTCCAAGCAAAACACATATCATGTCGTGAATAAAAATATAGCTCCAAGTAAAGTTACCGATGGACGAAGACGAAAGAGGGGATGCCTTTCGGGGCATCCGCAAGCTTAGGCTTTTGGTTGTCCTTGGATTTTACCTTGGGGTGCCTTGGGAATACCCAAGCTTGGTCTCTTGCCACTCCTTGTTCCATAATCCATCAAATCT
This sequence comes from Triticum dicoccoides, assembly GCF_002162155.2. Classification (NCBI taxonomy): domain Eukaryota; kingdom Viridiplantae; phylum Streptophyta; class Magnoliopsida; order Poales; family Poaceae; genus Triticum; species Triticum dicoccoides. The sequence goes on along the minus strand of NC_041384.1, from coordinate 515,875,904 downwards.
TTACCCAAAACTTGAAAACTTCACAACACAAAACTTAAACAGAAAATCTCGCGAGCTCCGTTAGCAAAAGAAAACAAAGCACCACTTCAAGGTACTGTAATGAACTCATTATTTATTTATATTGGTGTTAAACCTACTGTATTCCAACTTCTATATGGTTCATACCCTCCTATATTACTCATATATTCATCAAAATAAGCAAACAACACACGAAAAAGAGAATCCGTCAAAAACAGAACAGTCTGTAGTAATCTGTAAGTTTCGAATACTTCTAGAACCCCAAAAATTCTAAAATAAATTTATGGATGTGAGTAATTTATCTACTAATCATCTGCAAAATATTAACTAAATAGCACTCTCCAGTAAAAAAATGGCATCTAAACTTGTGAGCGCTAAAGTTTCTATTTTTTACAGCAAGATCGCAAAGACTTTCCCCAAGTCTTCCCAAAGGTTCTACTCGGCACAAACACTAATTAAAATTATAAATCCACATCTAAACAGAGTCTAGATGAACTATTTACTACTAAACAGAATAAAAAATTAAGGAACAAAAATAAAATTGGGTTGCCTCCCAACAAGCACTATTGTTTAACACCCCTAGCTATAAAAGCAAGATAGATCTAGGTATTACCATCTTTGGTGTTCAATCCATAAGTGGCTCTCATAATAGATTCATAAGGTAATTTAATTTTCTTTGTAGGAAAGTGTTCAATGCCCTTCCTTAGCGGAAATTGGAATCTAATATTCCCTTCTTTCATATCAATAATTGCACCAATCATTCTAAGGAAAGGCCTACGAAGAATAATGGGACATGAAGGATTGCAATCTATCTCAAGGACGATGAAATCTATGGGCACATAATTACTATTTTCAACAATAAGAACATCATTAATTCTTCCCATAGGTTTTTTAATGGTGGAACCCGCAAGATGCAAGTTTAAAGAACAATCATCAAATTCACGGAAACCTAGCAAATCACACAAGGTTTTAGGAATCGTGGAAACACTAGCACCCAAATCACAAAAAGCAAAGCATTCATGATCTTTAATTTTAATTTTAATAGTAGGTTCCCACTCATCACAAAGGTTTCTAGGGATAGAAACTTCCAATTCAAGTTTTTCTTCATAAGATTGCATTAAAGCATCAACGATATGTTTAGTAAAAGCCTTATTTTGACTATAAGCATGCGGAGAATTTAGCACGGATTGCAACAAGGAAATACAATCTATTAAATATAAATTATCATAATTAAATTCCTTGAAATCCAAGATAGTGGGTTCATTGCCATCTAAAGTTTTTACCTCTCCAATCCCACTTTTATTAATTTTTGCATCAAGATCTAAAAACTCAGAATCATTGGGACGCCTTCTAATTAAAGTTGACTCATCTCCAGTCCCATCATTATCAAGATTCATATTGCACAACAAAGATTTAATAGGAGACACATCAATAACTTTTAGATCTTCATCCTTATTATTTGACTCTTCTGGTTTAGCGGCCATCTTGTTAACTAAGGTGGCCTGCTTATCAGAAATTTGGGCAATTAATTTTTCAAGATGAGCAAACTGAGATTTCAAACCATAAAATTCCTTAGACATATCATCGATCTCTTTATTCATGAAACCAATAAAACCTTTTTGTTCCTTAAGCTCATTTCTAAAGAAATTATTATGCTCAAACTGCAAGGACATAAAACTTCTAACGTTGTTTTCGATTTCTTCCAACCTTCTAAGGTGAGGATCAACACCTTTTGGTAAAGCCATCGCGGAAAACAAGCAAGCAAGCGAAAAGAGACGAACTAGAAAAGAGAAGGGGAACAGAAAAAGAGGGCGAACAAAATGGCAAGGGTGAAGTGGGGGAGAGGAAAACGAGAGACAAATGGCAAATAATGTAATGCGAGGGATAAGAGTTTGTGATGGGTACTTGGTATGTATTGACTTGAGCATAAGCCTCCCCGGCAACGGCACCAGAAATCCTTCTTGATACCTCTTGAGCACTGTGGGGTTTTCCCTTGAAGAGGAAAGGGTGATTCTACAAAGTAGCGTAAGTATTTCCCTCAGTTTTTGAGAACAAAGGTATCAATCCAGTAGGAGACTACACGCAAGTCCCTCGTACCTACACAAACAAATAAGAACCTCGCAACCAACGCGATAAAGGAGTTGTCAATCCCTTCTCAGTCACTTAAGAGAGTGAGATCTGATAGAGATGATAAGATAATTTTTTTGGTATTTTTATGATAAAGATTAAAAGTAAAGATTGCAAAATAAACGGTGCAAGAAATAACTTGATAACGGGAGATTAATATAATGGAGAATAGACCCGGGGGCCATAGGTTTCACTAGTGGCTTCTCTCAAGATAGCATAACTATTACGGTGGGTGAACAAATTACTGTCGAGCAATTGATAGAAAAGCGAATAATTATGAGAATATCTAGGCATGATCATGTATATAGGCATCACGTCCGTGATAAGTAGACCGACTCCTTCCTACATCTACTACTATTACTCCACACATCGACCGCTATTCAACATGCATCTAGAGTATTAAGTTCATAAGAACAGAGTAACACATTAGGTAAGATGACATGATGTAGAGGGATAAACTCAAGCAATATGATATAAACCCCATCATTTTATCCTCGATGGCAACAATACAATACATGTCGTTTCCCTTTCTGTCACTGGGATCGAGCACCGCAAGATTGAACCCAAAGCTAAGCCCTTTTCCCATTGCAAGAAAGATCAATCTAGTAGGCCAAACCAAACTGATAATTCGAAGAGACTTGCAAAGATAACAAATCATACATAAAAGAATTCAGAGAAGATTCAAATATTTTTCATAGATAAATTTGATCATAAACCCACAATTCATCGGATCTTGACAGACACACCACAAAAAGAGTTACATCGAATAGATCTCCAAGAAGATCGAGGAGAACTTTGTATTGAGATCCAAAGAGAGAGAAGAAGCCTACTAGCTAATAACTATGGACCTGAAGGTCTGAAGTAAACTACTCACACATCATCGGAGAGGCCATGGAGTTGATGTAGAGGCCATCCATGATCGATTCCCCCTCCGGTGGAGCTCCGGAAAAGGCCCCAAGATGGGATCTCTTGGGTATAGAAGGTTGCGGCGGTGGAAATAGGGTTTCGTGGTGCTCCTGGATGTTTTCGGGGTATATGAGTATATATAGGAGGAAGAAGTAGGTCGGTGGAGCCATGAGGGGAAGGGTCGCCCAGGGGGTAGGCATGCCCCCTGCCTCGTGGCCGCCTCATTGGTTGCTTGACATGCACTCCATGTCCTCTGGATCGCGTTTGTTCCAAAAATCACGCTCCCGAAGGTTTCATTCCGTTTGGACTCCGTTTGATATTCCTTTTCTGCGAAACACTAAAATAGGCAAACAAACAGCAATTTGCACTGGTCCTTGGGTTAATATGTTAGTCCCAAAAATAATATAACAGTGTAAAATAAAGCCCATTAGCATCCAAAATAGATAATATAATAACATGGAACAATAAAAAATTATAGATATGTTGGAGACGTATCAAAGCATTTCCACGGCGTCATCTTTTCAAGAAGGGGTTGCGGGAATGGGGGTCGGGATTCGTGGATTCGGGGGTTTCCGGCACTGGAGCATACGAGCCGGCGAAGCTTAAGGAGGGAGACTTAAATAGACCCAGATATTCTCATCGCAAATGGTTCCTAGAAAACAAATGTGTGTGATGTTGTAGATATTTTTTATTAGTTGTGAAAGACGAATTTGGAGTATAGTGGCAACGGATGGTGTTTTAAATGTACGAGAAATTTTGTAGTACTAATACAACTGTCATGTCAAAATTTGGAAAATTACAGGGGTCATTTGACCTTTTAAGACATTTAAGTGATTTTCTAACCATTTAATGACCGTAATTGAAATTTGAACTACATGTACATGCAACAGCTAACCATAACGGTTTGAAACTCATATTTTGTGTACTTGTGTGCGATTTAATTCCATGTGCAGTAAATTGGAAGGAATTTCCAAACATATTGGTCTAACGGCTATGACACAATTAAGCATGGAGTGACATGGCATTTTAATTCCAAAAATAAAAAAAGATCAGAAAAACATGAAACCTTGGTTGATGTAATGTCATGCCAAAGAGATGATGTGGTAAAGAAATTGGCATGTTTGATGAAAGTTTGGACACACACCCCTCACAAACCGGAGCAACTCACTAGAAGGCTCGTGGTTCCGAGAGGGAACAATGCATGTTTGATGACGAATGGGAGATAGCTTCCTCTTACGGCCTTCAATTTTTTTCTACGTCTAATGTGCACTACTACAACTGTAATGTGAATTTTTTGAAAATTCTAGGGGTAATTTGACCTTTTAAAGACATTTAAGTGAATTTCTAGCCATTTAATGACTGTAATTCAAATTTGAACTACATCTACATGCAATGCCTAACCGAAACGGTTTGAAAAATCATATCTATGTGTCGGAAATATGCCCTAGAGGCAATAATAAAATGGTTATTGTTATATTTCCTTGTTCATGATAATCGTCTATTGTTAATGCTATAATTGTATTATTCGGAAACAGTAATACGTGTGTGAATACGTAGACCACAACATGTCCCTAGTAAGCCTCTAGTTGACTAGCTCTTTGATCAATAGATGGTTACGGTTTCCTGACCATGGACATTGGATGTCATTGATAACGGGATCACATCATTAGGATAATGATGTGATGGACAAGACCCAATCCTAAGCCTAGCACAAGATCGTGTAGTTCATCTGCTAAAGTTTTTCTAATGTCAAATATCTTTTCCTTAGACCATGAGATTGTGCAACTCTTGGATACCGTAGGAGTACTTTGGGTGTGCCAAACGTCACAACGTAACTGGGTGGCTATAAAGGTACACTACGGGTATCCCCGAAAGTATCTGTTGGGTTGGCACGAATCGATACTGGGATTTGTCACTCCGTATGACGGAGAGGTATCTCTGGGCCCACTTGGTAAGACATCATCGTAATGAGCTCAATGTGACTAAGGGGTTGGTCACGGGATGATGTGTTACGGAATGAGTAAAGAGACTTGCCGTAACAAGATTGAACAAGGTCTCGGTATACCGACGATCGAATCTCGGGCAAGTACTATACCGGTAGGCAAAGGGAATCATATACGGGATTGATTGAATCCTTAACATCGTGGTTCATCCGATGAGATCATTGTGGAACATGTGGGAGCCAACATGGGTATCCAGATCCCGCTGTTGGTTATTGGCCGGAGAGATGTCTCGGTCATGTCTGCATAGTTCCCGAACCCGTAGGGTCTACACACTTAAGGTTCGATGACGCTAGGGTTATAGGGAATAGAAGTACGTGGTTACCAAATGTTGTTTGGAGTCTTGGATGAGATACCGGACATCACGAGGAGTTTCGGAATGGTCCAGATGTAAAGATTTATATATGGGAAGTCCCGTTTTGGACACCGGAAGTGTTCTGGGCGTTATCGGTAACATACTGGGACCACCGGAAGGTTTCGGGGGTCCACCGGGAGGGACCACCAGCCCCGGAGGCCTACATGGGCCAAGTGTGGGAAGGGACCAGCCCCTAGGTGGGCTGGTGCGCCTCCCACAAGAGGCCCAAGGTGCAGGAAGGGGAGAAGGGGGAAACCCTAGGCTCAGATGGGCCTAAGGCCCACCTAGGGTGTGCCCCCCTCTCTCCCCTTCTAGCCGCCCCCTAGATGCATCTAGGGCTGGCCGCCACCCCTAGGAGGGAACCCTAGATGGGGACGCAGCCCCTCCCCTCCCCTATATATAGTGGGGTTTTTGGGGCTGCCAGAGACACGACTCTCCCACTCTCTTGGCGCAGCCCTACCCCTCTCCCTCCTCGTCTCTCGTAGTGCTTGGCGAAGCCCTGCTGGAGTGCCACACTCCTCCACCACCACCACGCCGTCGTGTTGCTGCTGGACGGAGTCTTCCCCAACCTCTCCCTCTCGCCTTGCCGGATCAAGGCGCGGGAGATGTCACCGGGCTGCACGTGTGTTGAACGCGAAGGCACCATTGTTCGGTGCTTAGATCGGATTCGGCCGCGATCTGAATCGCTTCGTGTATGAGTCCACCGACCACGTTCTTGCAACGCTTCCGTTTCGTGATCTTCAAGGGTATGAAGAAACACCCCCTCTCTCTCTCGTTGCTAGTAAGCTCCATAGATTAACCTTGGTGATGCGTAGAAAATTTTAATTTCTACAACAATCGCCAACAGTGGCATCATGAGCTAGGTCTATGTGTAGTTTCTATGCACGAGTAGAACACAAGTTGTTGTGGGCGTCGATTTTGTCAATTTACTTGCCCTTTATTCGGTGGCATCGTGGGATGAAGCGGCCCGGACCGACCTTACATGTACGCTTACGTGAGACAGGTTCCACCGACTGACATGCACTAGTTGCATAAGGTGGCTAGCGGGTGTCTGTCTCTCCCACTTTAGTCGGATCGGATTCGATGAAAAGGGTCCTTATGAAGGGTAAATAGAAATTGGCATATCACATTGTGATTTTGGCGTAGGTAAGAAGCATTCTTGCTAAGAAACCTATAGCAGCCACGTAAAAATTTGCAACAACAATTAGAGGGCGTCTAACTTGTTTTTGTAGCATATGCCGTGTGATGTGATATGGCCAAAAGGATGTGATGAATGATATATGTGATGTATGAGATTGATCATGTTCTTGTAATAGGAATCACGACTTGCATGTCGATGAGTATGACAACCGGCAGGAGCCATAGGAGTTGTCTTAATTTAATTATGACCCGCGTGTCAACATAAACGTCATGTAATTACTTTACTTTATTGCTAAACCGTTAGCCATAGTAGTAGAAGTAATAGTTGGCGAGACAACTTCATGAAGACACGATGATGGAGATCATGGTGCCATGCCGGTGATGATGATGATCATGGCGCCCCGAAGATGGAGATCAAAAGGAGCAAAATGATATTGGCCATATCATGTCACTGTTTGATTGCATGTGATGTTTATCATGTTTTTACATCTTATTTGCTTAGAACGACGGTAGCATAAATAAGATGATCCCTCATTAAAATATCAAAAATTGTGTTCCCCCTAACTGTGCACCGTTACTAAGGTCCGTTGTTCCGAAGCACCACATGATGATCGGGTGTGATAGGTTCTAACGTTCGCATACAATGGGTGTAAGCCAGATTTACACGCGCAATACACTTAGGTTGACTTAATGAGCCTAGCATGTACAGACATGGCCTTGGAACACAGAAGATGAAAAGGTCGAACATGAGTCATATAGAAGATACGATCAACATGAAGATGTTCATCGATGATGACTACTCCGTCTCACGTGATGATCGGACACGGCCTAGTTGACTCGGATCATGTATCACTTAGATGACTAGAGGGATGTCTGTCTGAGTGGGAGTTCATTAAATAATTTGATTAGATGAACTTAATTATCATGAACATAGTCTAAAAACTTTGCAATATGTCTTGTAGATCAAATGGCCCACGCTAATGTTGCCCTCAACTTCAACGCGTTCCTAGAGAAAACCAAGCTGAAAGACGATGGTAGCAACTACACGGACTGGGTCCGTAACCTGAGGATTATCCTCATAGCTGCCAAGAAAGCATATGTCCTTGAAGCACCGCTACGTGACGCACCTGTTTTCCCAGCAACTCAAGACGTTATGAACGCCTAGCAGTCGCGTAGTGATGATTACTCCCAGGTTCAGTGCGGCATGCTTTACAGCTTAGAACCGGGGCTCCAGAAGCGTTTTGAGAAACACGGAGCATATGAGATGTTCCAAGAGCTGAAAATGGTTTTCCAAGCTCATGCCCGAGTCGAGAGATATGAAGTCTCCGACAAGTTTTGCAGTTGTAAGATGGAGGAGAACAGTTCTGTCAGCGAGCACATACTCAAAATGTCTGGGTTTCACAACCGCTTGTCTCGGCTAGGAGTCAATCTCCCAGCTGATGTGGTCATTGACAGAATCCTTCAGTCGCTTCCACCTAGCTACAAGAGCTTTGTGATGAACTTCAATATGCAGGGGATGATAAAGACCATTCCTGAGGTGTATTCAATGCTGAAATCAGCAGAGGTGGAGATCAAAAAGGAACATCAAGTGTTGATGGTGAATAAAACCACTAAGTTCAAGAAAGGCAAGGGTAAAAAGAACTTCAAGAAGGACAGCAAGGGAATTGCCGCGCCCGGTAAGCAAGCCGCTGGGAAGAAGCCAAAGAATGGACCCAAGCCTGAGACTGAGTGCTTTTATTGCAAGGGAAACGATCACTGGAAGCGGAACTGCCCCAAGTACTTAGCGGATAAGAAGGCCGGCAATACCAAAGGTATATGTGATATACATGTTATTGCTGTGTACCTAACCAGCTGTCGGATTTTGGGTTCCGGTAGACCCTTGAGGTTCGAACACTGGGGTGCGCGTGGAGATCTCTCCCCTACCAATCTACTCCAATCTCCTCGCGTGATCTAAGCTGGAAACAACGAACAACCCAAGGGACACAAGGTTTATACTGGTTCGGGCCACCGTTGTGGTGTAATACCCTACTCCAGTGTGTGGTCTGGTGGATTGCCTCAGGGGGCTGATGATGAATAGTACAAGGGAAGAACAGCCTCGTGAGAGGTGTTCTTGAGCTGGTGCGATGAACTGCTAGGGTGAGTTCAGTCGCCTCTCTCTCTGCTAGGGCTCTACCAAATTTCTGGATCCTCCTCTACTCTGTGTGGCTAGTTCTACTTATAGAGGCCCTGGGCCTCTCCCCAAATAATGATCGGGAAGGGCGCCAACAATTGGCCATTTTGAAGGGGAACATATAGTACAAGTTATCCTGACCAAAGGTGGTCTTCGGATGCCAAAAGCACTGGTGATGACACCGTCTTGGGCTCCATGGTGACCTCCGTTCTGTCGCTCTGCTAGTCTTGGTCTCGTTGCACCGGAATGGCAACCTTTGCCCGATGCCTTGGCCTGCGCTTGCCCCCTTTGCACCAAAGGGGAAACAAGGACACTGCGCAGGTCGGCGCCCGCCTGGCGCCCGCCTGGTCTAGATCATCATGGCTTGCATCACGGGTTCCTCATGAGGTACCCCTGCCATGATCTCTCCGCCTCCTCGCGAGCCTACCTGATGAGGCTGCCTCTAAGGAAGCTTTCTGTCGTCCGCCCTGCGAGGCTTGGCCCCTCGCGAGGGTCTTGAGCTTGAGCTGATGAAGATGGGCCGCACTGGGCCCCCACTTGAGCCACGCCTCAGGCCGCAGGCAGGCAAGTCTGGGGACACCCATTCCCAGAACGCCGACAGTAGCCCCCGGGCCCAAGGCGCACCCGGGCTTGGCCTAGCGGGGAAGCGAAGGGGTAAGCGCGAAGCACCACAGGCCCCAACAGCCTGTGGCCTTGGGCGCCGCGTGGCGGTTGACTGGACGTGGGCGTATGCGCTTCCCCATGATGCCTCGGCGGCCGCACGACTTGACAAGTCCCTGCATGCAGAGAAACCGGTCATGATTACCTGCGATCGTGGTTCTCGGCGGTTGGCCTCCTCCGGCTATAAGTATGGGGCTGGGCGAGCCCCTTCAGTCCATCCCTTCTCGCTGCTCCTTTTCTTCTTCTTGGCTACTCGCCGTCCCCATGGCCCCAAAGAGATTCTCGGCCGCGGAGAACGG
>NC_041384.1:515802966-515865995 GCF_002162155.2 Triticum dicoccoides | reverse complement strand
TGGCCGAGGCCGCCCTCGCAAGTATACCACGGTCCCTGTGGTAGCCTCCCGCGGCCATGGAGGCAGTTCCCTGCGCGGTGGTGAGCGCCCAGTTGCCGACGGGGGGCACGCCATGGGTGTGCGCCCCCCTAGGCCATGCTTTCGCTCTGCGGAGGTGCTGTCGGAGTTCGTCGTGTGGTCGGTGGACCTATCCAGCACCCGGCTCCAGCTCCCCCGTTTCTTCGTAGATGAACAGCCGGCCAGCGCTCGGTGCGGCTTCTGGCTCCAGGCAGACGGCTACTGCAGCAGGGCCTCCTAGGCTTCGCTGGAGGTCTCCGTCTCTGGGAACGGGGCTCTGACACGCGGCTGGCAAATGTTTGCCTGCGCGCGTGGCCTGGGCTGGTGGTGTACCTTGTACTTCAAGTTCGATGGCGACGCCACCCTCTACGTGAGGGTGTTTGGGGAAGATGGTCGCCGTGTCGGGTGCTGCCCCAGGAGCAGCTCGAGCCTTTGCTGTGGGTTGGCGCATGACGAATCACGCCCGTTTTGTTTTCTTTCTTATCCTGTGTAGAAATAGAAAGTAATATAGGGCCCCGCGGGGGCGTGTTAGAACTGCTGCTGTTTAACCATCATGTTGTTTCCGCTATTTCTGCGCTGTGTTTCCACGCCGCGCACCCATGTGCGGGAACTATTTTAGCTCGGTGGGGCTTGGCATGGTCCTCGCCTCCCAAGGCCGTGGTCTCGTCGTGCGCTTCGTGCCCTGCAAGGATCAGTAGGAGGGGTAGCTTACGGTCTTGGTTGTAGGGGGCGATTGGCCTAGGTCCTGCGCTCGTGTCGTGATGCCTGTGGGGCACGGACTGGGAGGGGTGCTCCTGCAGAGGACTCGGATAGGAAAGCTCCAAACGATCAGGGCAGAAAACACTCGCGAGTGCACCTGCGACTCCCTCGCGAGACTTGTGCGAGAGAAAACGAGGCAAGTGAGTGAGAAAGACAAAGAGTCACAAGCCAGGAACGTCGGCAACTCCAATAAAAATTCAAACAGGAATAAACAAGCCAACTGCAGAAAGCAAATGGGAAAGCCACGTCCGGCACCTATTCTAGTCTTCGACGTCTTCTCACGAGCGCGGAGCTAAGTGCTGCCACTGGGCGTGGGCGGGAGCCCCCGAGGCCCGAGGGCGGCACTCCGGAGTCTCTGGGGCGTGTACAGCCCCACTCATTATTACGTGAGAGTCTCACGGGCGGCGAGCTTCACAGGCATTTGCCTTCTTCACAGGCACCGGGTGTAATGCCCTCGATGCGGCTGTATCTCCTACGTGTCGAAGCACGACTTAGAGGCATAACCACATTGAAAGCAATGTCGCAAGTAAGGTAATCTTCACAACAACCCATGTAAATAGATAGAAGGGGAAAGGATACATAGTTGGCTTACACTCACCATATCACACAAATACATGAATAACATTACAATCATCCAATACACTCATGGTCCGACTACGGTACCAAAATAAAGATCAACCCCCACATGCGACACGGTCCCCGATCGCCCCAACTGGGCACCACTACTGATCATCTGGGAAAGACACATAGTGACGGCGAGAGTCTTCATCGAACTCCCACTTGTGCTCAAGCGCATCGTCTGGAACGGTATCATCGGTCCCTGCATCTGGTTTGGAAGTAAAGTGTGAGTCACGGGGACTCAGCAATCTCACACCCTCGCGATCAAGACTATTTAAGCTTATAGGTAAGGCAAAGGTATGAAGTGGAGTTGCAGCAAGCGACTAGCATATATGGTGGCTAACATATTCGCAACAGAGAGCGAGAAGAGAAGGCAAAGCACGGTCGAACAACTATGATCAAGAAGTGATCCTAGAACAACCTACATCAAGCATTACTCCAACACCGTGTTCACTTCCCGGACTCCGCCGAGACGAGACCAACATGGTTACACACGCGGTTGATTCATTTTAATTAAGTTAAGTTTCATGTTATCTACAACAGGACATTAACAAATTCCCATCTGCCCACAACCGTGGGCACGGCTTTCGAAAGTTCAAATCCCTGCAAGGGAGTCCCAACTTAGCCCATCACAAGCTCTCATGGTCAACGAAGGATATTCCTTCTCCCGAGACATTCTGATCAGGCTCGGCATCCCGGTTACAAGACATCGTCGACAATGGTAAAACTAAACCAGCAACACCACCCAGATGTGCCGACAAATCTTGATAGGAGCTGCACATATCTCGTTCTAAGGGCACACCGGATGAGGAAGACATCGGTTAGGCCAGCCCAGAGTTGCCCCTGGTAGCCCCGGACATCGCTCAGTTGGACCAACACTTAGAGAAGCACTGGCCCGTGGGGGTTAAAATAAAGATGACCCTTGAGTCCGCGAAACCCAAGGGAAAAAGGCTAGGTGGCGAATGGTAAAACCAATGTTGGGCATTGCTGGAAGAGTTTTATTCAAGGTGAACTATCAAGGGGCTCCCATTATAACCCAACCACGTAAGGAACGCAAAATCCGGGAACATAACACCGATATGACGGAAAACTAGGGCGGCAAGAGTGGAACAAAACACTAGGCATAAGGCCGAGCCTTCCACCCTTTACCAAGTATATAGGTGCATTAAGATAAGCAAGATAATATAGTGATATCCCAACAATAAACAATGTTCCAACAAGGAACGATCTCCAATCTTCACCTGCAACTAGCAACGCTATAAGAGGGGCTGAGCAAAGTGGTAACATAGCCAATCAACGGTTTGCTAGGACATGGTGGGTTATAGGTTTGACATGGCAATTTGGGAGGCATGATAAGCAAGTGGTAGGTATCGTAGCATAGGCATAGCAAAAGAGCGAGCATCTAGCAAGCAAAGATAGAAGTGATTTCGAGGGTATGATCATCTTGCCTGCAAAGTTCTCAGAGTTGACTTGGTACTCGTAAGCGAACTCAACGGGCTCCTCGTTCACGAACTCGTCTCCCGGCTCTACCCAAACAAGAACAACAAGCAAACGGAACACAATCAACCACGTGCAATGCTCAAACAACATGATGCAACCATGGTATGATATGCGGGATGCGGTATGTGATGCATATGAAAGATTTGACAAGGAATGATTGAACCTGGCCTCAACTTGGAAATTCAAGAGTGCCACTGGAAAGGTGAGGTGATTTCGGTTGAAATCGATATAAAGATCACCGGAATCGGATGCACGGTTTGGAAATGGCAAGCAAACCAAATATGGCACCGGTCTGCGATAATCAGCAAATGACCAACCAAATGCATCAAGATAACTATGCTACAGCACTCAAACATGACAACAAAATACATGGAAGGGATCCACTCATGATGCTTGACAAAAGATGAACACTGATCTACGGCTAATTCATCCATTAACAGGTTCAAACAAGCATGGCAAAAGTGCAAATGATAACAGGTTTCAGACTTAGTGAAATTAACACAAGTCTGGAATTTATCATCAGGAAGCACACTTTAGAGCATGAAAACTACAAGCTATAGGAACTTAACATGGAAAAGCAAGGCATGACATGAAGCTACTCAAAGCAATTAACAAAAGTCCCTTAGTGACCTTGAGCTAAAAGGGATCAAAAAATACAATTGCAAGCAGGTGAACATGGCAAAAACATAAATAGATCTTAGACTTGGTGAAAAACTGGAGCATGCAAATCAGTTAACGAGTAGGCATGTTTACGAGCTCGATGCACTCACTACAGAGTATGGCATGACCAACTAAGCATACACCCATCAAGAATACATAGAATAGAAGCTAGACATGGCAAGAACAACAACATAGCATGCACGGATCAATAGCAACATCCTCGGCAAAATCACTAAACATGTCAACAATCTGGCAAGATTCACGATATAGCAAAAGTAGAGCTCGATTGACTCAAGCTAGGTTGCTCCATAAATTCAAAAAAAATACATGGATGTATAGAGCACCACAATGTTAACAAAACATCCTTACTGATCATCCTCAAAAGAGGCACGGATCACTAGGAAACAACATGAACATATGGCATAATGACAAAACCAGAACAAGGACTTGGTGAAATTCTAAGTCCCTGAAATCAGCATTAGCGATTACGCTACTTTGCAAGCTTGTGCTAGTCACCACAAATATCACAAAAATACATGTCAAGCACCTATGTAAAAATGGCATGGCATATAACAAAACACATGTAGAGCTCAGGATCATAGCATGCCCACATTAATCATGGCAAAAATGACAAATAGCTATTTGATGAAACAGATCTGACAAATTCACCACATAGCCCTCTTCCAACAGCATTTCGGGCATCAAGATGAGCTCAAATGAGAATGATGCAATGAGATGAAAAGATGTACTCATCGAGACGAACATTTTGATATGCTACACGCACGAATCGGAGCTACTGATGCAGAGTAACGACATGATGAAAAATGCAAAAAAATAGGGTTACGGGATAAAAGTCAACCGAGTGCAAAGATCCCAGATCTGGATCCAGATCCGCACGGAAACTGAGGTTCGCCGGAAGCACTGTAGACGTTGGAGAGTCGCCGGAAAACCTCGAGCTTGCCAGAGTGGGAGGTTGGATCCGGCCGGTGTGGGACTTGCCGAGAGGAGGAACGACGACGAGGGGCGGCGGAGGAGGCCGGGTGGCGCGGGGAGCCCGCGGCGGAGGAGCTCGCCTCCGACCGGCGCAGATCCTGCGGCGGCGCGGTGAGCCGGGTGCGGGCGAACGGCGCCGGGCGCGGGGGGCGGTGTCCTGGCGTGAGGAGGCGGCGGAGACCGGGTCGTGAGGGCCTGCCCCGGGCCCGAGCGGGCTGCGGCGGCGGCGGCCGGAGTGGAGCCACGTGGCAGCTCCTGATTGGTGTGGACGGCGGCGGCGGACGCGTCCGGTCCGCTCCGGACGTGTCCAGCGCGGCAGAGGAGCGGGGGCCTAGGTTTAGGGGTGGAATGACCCGAAAATTTCGGAGGAGATGCTATTTTATAGGTAGGAGGAGCTTGGAGGCTCCAAATTGAGCCTGGTTTTCGGCCACGCGATCGTGATCGAACGACTGAGACGATGGAGAGGGTTTAGCTGGGTTTTGGGCCAAATTGGAAGGGTGTTAGGCTGCAACACAAACGAGGCCTTTTTGGTCGCTCGGTTAACCGTTGGAGTCTCAAACAAAGTCCAAATGGCACGAAACTTGACAAGCGGTCTACGGTAGTAAACCAAGGCCGCTTGGCAAGTCTTGGTCCAATCCGGAAATGTTTAACCCCCACACATGAAAAGAGGTAGAAAGGGGCACCGGAGGAGATAGGAGCACCGGAATGCAAAACGGACAACGGGGAAAATGCTCGGATGCATGAGACGAACATGTATGCAAATGCAATGCACATGATGACATGATATGAGATGCATGACAAAGGCAACAACACACGGAGACAAAAACCCGACACCGAGGGAAATAAAATAACTTAGGCCGGAAACGGCAAGAGTTGGAGTACAAATAAGGTAAATTACATCCGGGGTGTTACAACACTCCACCACTACGAAAGGATCTCATCCCGAGATCGAGGACTGGAAAAACGTCGGGTACTCAGAACGGAGGTGATCCTCGCGTTCCCAGGTGGCTTCACGGTCGGAATGATGTAACCACTTGACTTTGAGGAATTTGATTGAGTTATTGCGAGTCTTGCGCTCAGTCTCTTCAAGAATAGCAACTGGGTGCTCACGATAAGAAAGGTCTTCTTGGAGATCAATGTCTTCGAAGTTGACGGTGCGGTCAGGGGTCTTGTAGCACTTGCGGAGCTGAGAGACATGGAACACCTCGTGCATGTTTGCAAAGTTGGAGGGAAGCTCGAGTTGATAGGCGAGATCGCCTCTCTTGCTGACGATCTTGAAAGGACCCACGTATCTAGGGGCAAGCTTCCCTTTGATACCGAAGCGATGAGTACCTTTCATTGGAGAGACACGGAGGTAAACATGGTCTCCGATCTCGAAAGCCAAATCACGATGCTTACTATCATAGTAGCTCTTCTGGCGCGATTGCGCTGCTTTGAGGTTATCACGAATGACTTTGCACATCTCTTCTGCCTCTGTGATCAAGTCATTTTCGAGAAGTTGACGTTCACCAGTCTCTGACCAGTTAAGAGGAGTATGACACTTCCTGCCATAGAGAATTTCAAATGGGGCCTTGCCCGAACTCGCTTGGAAGTTGTTGTTGTAGGAGAACTCGGCATATGGAAGACAATCTTCCCACTTCATACTGAAAGAGATAACGCAAGCCCTGAGCATATCTTCCAGAATCTTATTGACACGCTCGACTTGGCCGCTAGTTTGAGGATGAAAAGTTGTGCTGAAACGGATGTTGGTGCCCATGGCCTTCTGAAAAGAATCCTAAAACTTGGAGGTAAAGATGCTGCCATGATCTGAAGAGATCAACTACGGAATGTCGTGCAGAGAGACAATCCGAGAGGTATACAGCTCCGCCAATTGAGCTGCAGTGATAGACTCTTTGATAGGCAGGAAATGAGCCACTTTAGTGAGTTTGTTGATGACAACGAATATAGCATCATTGCCACGCTTTGACTTTGAAATCCCGTAACGAAGTCCATCTCAATGTGGTCAAACTTCCATTCTGGAATGGCAAGAGGTTGGAGGAGACCAGCTGGTCGTTGGTGTTCTGCCTTCACTCTTCTGCCGACATCACATTCGTTCATGAACTGAGCAATCTCACGCTTCATTCGAGTCCACCAATACGCCTGCTTGAGGTCCTGGTACATCTTCGTACTTCCAGGGTGGATGGAGAGGAGTGAATTGTGAGCCTCGTTCATAATGACTTTATGAAGGTCACCTTTAGGCACCACAATGCGATCCTCGAAGAAGAGAGTATCCTTGTCATCAAGGCGATAGCACTTGTACTTGGGTTGACTCTTGGCAATCCCAATCTTCACCTTCTTCACTATAGCATCAAGAAGTTGAGCCTCGCGAATCTGATCTTCCGAAGTAGGAGAGACTTGAAGGTTGGCGAGGAAACCTTGAGGAACAACTTACAGATTGAGTTTGCGGAAAGCTTCACAAAACTCGGGTTGATAAGGCTTGAGAATCAGACTGTTGCAGTAAGCCTTCCTGCTCAAAGCGTCAGCAATTACATTGGCCTTGCCTGGAGTATATTCGATGCTCGGATTATACTCTTGAATCATTTCGACCCAACGAGTCTGCCTGAGGTTGAGATTAGGCTGAGTGAAGATGTACTTGAGACTCTTGTGGTCAGTGAAGATGTCCACTTTTCTTCCCAATAAGAGATGTCTCCAAGTCAAAAGAGCATGCACAACTGCCGCCAACTAGAGGTCGTGAGTGGGGTAGTTCTTCTCGTTGGGGTTTAACTGGCTAGAGGTATAAGCCACAACTTTCTTCTCTTGCATCAACACTGCACCAAGACCTTGAAGAGAGGCATCACAGAAGACCTCGAACGGTTTGGATTCATCAGGAGGAGTCAGAACTGGAGCAGTGACTAATCTCTCTTTCAGGGCGTTGAAAGCGATGTCACATTCAGGAGACCAAATGTACTTCACGTGCTTCTGGAGAAGGTTGGAAAGAGGCTTCGCGATATTTGAAAAGTTCTCAATGAACCTTCGACAATAGCTTGCGAGACCAAGGAAACTGCGGAGTTGCTTCATGTTGTGAGGTGGTTCCCAATTCACAATTGCAGACACCTTCTCAGGATTCACTGCAATGCCCTTGGCAGAAATGATATGCCCAAGGTAGAGAACCTCATCGAGCCAAAACTCGCACTTTGAAAACTTGGCGTAGAACGACCGAGACGATGGAGAGGGTTTAGGTGGGTTTTGGGCCAAATTGGAAGGGTGTTGGGCTGCAACACAAACGAGGCCTTTTCGGTCCCTCGGTTGACCGTTGGAGTATCAAACAAAGTCCAAATGGCACGAAACTTGACAGGCGGTCTACCAGTAGTAAACCAAGGCCGGCTGGCAAGTCTCGGTCCAATCCGGAAATGTTTAACCCCCACACACGAAAAGAGGTAGAAAGGGGCACCGGAGGAGAAAGGAGCGCCGGAATGCAAAACGGACAACGGGGAAAATGCTCGGATGCATGAGACGAACACGTATGCAAATGCAATGCACATGATGACATGATATGAGATGCATGAAAAAGGCAACAACACACGGAGACAAAAATCCAACACCGAGGGAAATAAAATAACTTAGGCCGGAAACGGCAAGAGTTGGAGTACAGATAAGGTAAATTACATCCGAGGTGTTACACCGGGCCTTTCCCAAAACGCAGCAGCTTCACAGGCATTCGCCTTCTTCACAGGCACCGGGCCTTTCCCAAAACGCAGCAGCTTCACAGGCATTCGCCTTCTTCACAGGCACCGGGCCTTTCGCAAAATGCAGCAGCTTCACAGGCATTCGCCTTCTTCACAAGCACCGGGCCTTTCCCAAAACGTAGCAGCTTCACAGGCGTTCGCCTTCTTCATAGGCACCGGGCCTTTCCCAAAACGCAGCAGCTTCACAGGCGTTCACCTTCTTCGCAGGCACCGGGCCTTTCCTAGGCACTAGGCCTCGCTCAGGGATAGAACCTCTGGAGATGTTGAATGTTCCACACGTTCTGGATGGGTACCCCCTCCGTGGTCTCCAAGCGCGTGGAGCCAGGCCTGGAAACATGAACAACCTTGAATGGGCCCTCCCACATGGGAGAGAGCTTGTGCAGCCCCTCCCTGGAGAGAACCCGTCTGAGCATGAGATCCCCAAGCTCAAGAGTTCTGGGGCGGATGTTGCGGAAGTGGTATCGTCGTAGCGCCTGTTGATACCTTGCCGCTCGCAGCGCGGCTTCACGACGGCGTTCCTCCCCCAGAATGAGATATGTCCCCCGCATGGCGTCCTGCTGCGTCTCGTCGAACACCAGGACCTGTGCGGAGCGACGGCTGACCTTGTGAGGGAGAACAGCCTCTGCTCCGTAGACAAGGAAGAACGGGGTCTCGCCAGTCGGCTTGGTCGCAGTTGTGCGGATTGACCACAACACGGACTGGAGCTCGTCGTACCAGCCCCTGCCGCAGGCTTCCAGCTTCTTCTTGAAGGTCTTGGCTTTGAGGCCCCTCGGGACCTCCGCGTTGGCCCGCTCGGCCTGTTCGTTGCTCCGGGGGTGTGCTACCGAAGCGTAGCATATCTGCGTTCCAAGGTTAGCATAGTACGTTTTGAAGAGAATACTGGTGAATTGCGAACCGTTGTCGGTGATGATGCGGTTGGGCACCCCAAATCGGCTCACGAGGCCCTTGATGAATTTGACCACTGAGCCTGCCGGGATTGTGCGGACGGCTTCCACCTCAGCCCACTTGGTGAATTTGTACACGACGACGTAGAGGTAGCGATAGCCCCTTGGCGCCCGAGGAAACGGGCCCAGAATGTCCAGCCCCCAAACTGCGAACGGCCATGAGAGGGGCATAGTCTGTAGACCCCCCGCAGGCTGATGGATCTGCTTAGCGTGAAACTGGCAGGCCTCGCAAGCCTTCACAAGCTCAACGGCGTCGTTGAGCGCTGTGGGCCAATAGAATCCACTACGGAACGCCTTGCCGATGAGGGTCCGTGACGATGAGTGGTGCCCACAGTCTCCGCCGTGTATGTCCGCCAGTAGCTCCTTCCCTTGCTCTCGGGAGATGCAACGTAGGGACACGTCATTTGGTCGCTTCCTGTAGAGATCTCCATCCCTGATACAATAAGTTGTGGCCTGCCACGCCACACGCTCTGCTTCCTCCTCATTCTCCGGTAGAGTCCCCTGCATCAGGTAGTTCTTGAGCTCCGGGATCCAACACCCTTCCTGAGGCTCTAACACTAGGAGCAGGCGTGCCACTGAGGCTGGGCCGCAGACCGGGGCTCCTGAGGCAGGCGTCTGAGGGAGCTCCTCCCTTGGTTGCGCCATGCTCGACAGTGACGGCATCGCCGAGGGTTTGAAGAGCCGCTCCTCAAAGACGCCAGGCTCCTGAGGCAGCCGCCTAGATGCCCTCTTGGCAATGTCATCAGCCTCCTGATTAGTGCCGCGAGGCACATGCTGCAACTCCAGCCCCCAGAACTGTTTCTCCATCTTGCGAACCTCAGCGAGGTAGGCTTCCATGTGCTCGTCCTTTGGCTCGTATATCTTGTTGGAGAAGTTGACGAGGAGCTGTGAATCGCCCTTGATGATGAGGCGCTTCACCCCTAAGGCAGTTGCGGCCTTCAAGCCTGCTATTAGGCCTTCATACTCTACTATGTTGTTGGAGACCTTTTCTCCATGCTGGAAGCAAAGTTGTACGGTGTAGTAGAGTTTGTCCTGGGTAGGGGATACAAGCATTGCGCCAGCTCCCGCACCCTGTCGGGAAAACGCCCCATCAAAGTACATGACCCAGCCATCCGGTGCTTCACTTCCTGGGGAAAGTGATCGGTCTTCGCCTGCCTCGAGACCCGGCGCTTCTACCCATTCTGCCACGAAATCCGCAAGTGCGGCTCCCTTGATGACTCTAGTCATATTGAATTCTAGCTGAAATGCCTGTAGCTCGATGTTCCATTCAGCAACCCTTCCAGCTGAGTTGGGGCTCCTGAGCACTCTTTCCAAGGGGTATGCTGAGACGACTTTGATGGGATGTCCTTGGAAGTAGTGGCCCACCTTGCATGAGGCCACTAGTAGCACGAGGAGGAGTTTTTGAGGCATGGGATACCATGCCCTTGCGTCCCGTAGCACCGTGCTGACAAAGTACACGGGATGCTCGACGAGGTTGAGGGTGCTGGCGCTGCTTGCATCCCCTAGAGGTCGAGGCATCTCTTGAGATGACGGATCTCACAGTGCTTGATCGCCTGAAGAGGCCTCTCATGCTCCGGGTGCGTTCTCCTGCTGCAGTTGTTCCTTTCCGGCTACGGTTGCGGCCTTCGCGAGGCCCTCCTGGCTCTGCTTTGCTTCAGTTCGGACGGTCGATGCGGCCTTGGCACAGTGCTACAAGGGCTGCGCTAGCGGAGTAGGGGGTGGCCGCAAGGTAGAGTACCAGGGGCTCCCAAGGACACGGAGCTACCATCACTGGTGGACTGGTAAGGTACCTCTTGAGGTCTTGGAATGCCTTGTCGGCCTCTTCAGTCCATTCGAAGGGACCCTTTTTCTTCATCAGCTTGAAGAAGGGCAGCGCTCGTCCCCCCCCCCCCAGCTTGGAGATGAAACACCCCAGCGCAGTTACTCGCCCGGTGAGCTTCTGCATTTCTCTGAGGGTCCTTGGTGGGCTCATGTCTTCGACTGCCTTGACCTTCTCCGGGTTGGCCTCGATGCCCCTGTGGGATACGAGGAAACCCAGGAGCTTGCCCGAGGGGACTCCAAACACACACTTCTCCGGGTTGAGCCGTAGGTCCACTTCGTTGAGGCTCGCGAAGGTTTCTTCCAGGTCCTGTATCAGGGTTCTTACCTCACGAGACTTCACCACAATGTCATCGACGTAAGCTTCAGTGTTCCTCCCGAGCTGCCGGCCTAAGGCGATGTGCATCAGCCGCTGAAAGGTTGCGCCTGCGTTGCGCAACCCAAATGGCATGCACGTATAGCAGCACACTCCACACAGGGTCAGGAAAGCCGTCTTCTCCACGTCTTCTACCGCCATCTTGATCTGGTGATAGCTCGAGAAGGCATCTAGGAAGCACATTAGGTCACACTATGAGGTGGAGTCAACTATCTGGTCAATGCGGGGGAGCGGAAATGGATCCTGCGGGCAGGCCTTGTTGAGGTTGGTGAAGTCGACGCACATGCGCTCCTTTCCTCCCTTTTTTGGCACAACGACCGGATTAGCCAGCCAATCAGGGTAGCGGACCTCGCAGATAACTCCTGCCGCCTCTAGCTTCCGGGTCTCTTGAACAATGAAAGCCTGTTTCTCAGTAGGCTGCCGCCTTGCCTTCTGCTTCACGGGGCGCACATTGGGGCACATGTTGAGGTGATGCTCAATCACTTCCCTTGGGACCCCTGCTAACTGATCAGGTTCCCACGCGAACACCTTCTTGTTCGCACGCAGGAACCTGATCAGGGCTTTCTCCTGCTCGGGCTCGAGGTTGGCCCCTATGGTGAAGGTAGCGCTAGCGGACCCGTCCTTGTTGACTGGTACCTGCTTGGTTTCCGCCTTGTCTTGGGTGAACAACTGCTTCTTTTTAGCCGGCGCAGCCCCCTTGGGCTCAAGGGCGTTGGTGCTAGTGGGCTACGCCATCGCGGCCGCCCTGAAAACAAGCTGGAGCACCTGCAATGCATCCCCCGTATCTCCTGACACGGTGAGGATGCCGCTGCTCCCAGGCATCTTCATGAGGTTGTACACCGGGTGAGTTGCCGCCATGAACCGAGCCAAGGCCGGATAGCCGAGGATGGCATTGTAGGGGAGGCCAATGGAGGTCACTGGGAGGCGGATCTGTCCCAAGGAGGTGGTGGAACCGGCTCCGACGCCCGAGAAAGGCCTGCTGGGTTGGAGCCGCTCCAGCGGCACGTGGAGGAGGCTGAAGGCCTCCACCGAGAGTACGTTGAGGCTGGTGCCACCGTCGATGAGGGTCCTGGTGACGGCCACTTGGTAGATGGTGGGGGTGCACAACATCAGGAGCACGCCCGAACCAATGGGGTTGAAGGGGTGGTCCTCCGAGTCAAAGGTTAGATCGGCCTCGGGCGCGACCCAGCCCGGGGGGGGCTTCTTGGCGCTTGGAGGCGGTGCTGATCCGTCAGGTGAACGGCTTGATGTGATGGCTCGAGGGTGGTGCCTGGGAGCCACACGGGAGAGCTGCAACGACGGGCGACGCTGGTGCGGCGAAACGGGCGAGGAAGAGGTCGCGCAGCTCCTCCCATGAGGTGACAGAGGCCGTCGGCAGGTGGAGGAGCCACGCGCGCGGGATGCCGGTGAGGGCCATGGGTAACCAATTAGCCAGCACCCGGTCGTCACCCCCGGCTCTGAGGACGGCCTCCTCGTACACCAGTAGGAAAATCATCGGGTCCGTCACACCGTCGTAGCGCGGCGGCGTCTCGGGCCTGAACTTGCGCGGCCACTGCACCTGTCGCAAGGCGGGGGCCAAGGCCCGGAGCCCCCTGGCCCCAGTGTCGACATCTGTTGCTGGAGCGGGCGGCGCGTTGTCCGCCATGAGGGCAGGATGTGATGTTGGGGGAGAGCGGGTCGTCAGGAGGGAGGACTCCGGCGCACCCCTACCTGGCACGCCAAATGTCGGATTTCGGATTCCGGCAGACCCTTGAGGTTCGAACACTGGGGTGCACGCGGAGATCTCTCCCCTACCGATCTACGTCCAATCTCCTCGCGTGATCTAAGCTGGAAACAACAAACAACCCAAGGGGCACAAGGTTTATACTGGTTCGGGCCACCGTTGTGGTGTAATACCCTACTCCAGTGTGTGGTGTGGTGGATTGCCTCAGGGGGCTGATGATGAACAGTACAAGGGAAGAACAGCCTCACGAGAGGTGTTCTTGAGCTAGTGCGATGAACTGCTAGGGTGAGTTCAGTCGCCTCTCTCTCTCTCTCTCTGCTAGGGCTCTACCAGATTTCTGGATCCTCCTCTACTCTGTGTGGCTAGTTCTACTTATAGAGGCCCTGGGCCTCTCCCCAAATAATGAGCGGGAAGGGCGCCAACAATTGGCCATTTTGAAGGGGAACATATAGTACAAGTTATCCTGACCAAAGGTGGTCTTCGGCTGCCAAAAGCACTGGTGATGACACTGTCTTGGGCTGCACAGTGACCTCCGTCCTGTCGCTCTGCTTGTCTTGGTCTCGTTGCACCGGAATGGCAACCTGTGCCCGATGCCTTGGTCTGCGCCTGCCCCCTTTGCACCAAAGGGGAAACAAGGACACTGCGCAGGCCGGCGCCCGCCTGGTCTCAATCGTCATGGCTTGCGTCACGGGTTCCTCACGAAGTACCCCTGCGTTGATCTCTCCGCCTCCTCACGAGCCTACCAGATGAGGCTGCCTCTAAGGAAGCTTTATGTCGTCCGCCCCGCGAGGCTTGGCCCCTCGCGAGGGTCTTGATCTTGAGCTGATGAAGATGGGCCACGCTGGGCCCCCACTTGAGCCACGCCGCAGGCCGCAGGCAGGCAAGTCTGGGGACCACCGTTCCCAGAACGCCGACACCAACGCTCGTAGTAGCTCCTGGGTATTTGATACCGGTGCGGTTGCTCATATTTGTAACTCAAAACAGGAGATGCGGAATAAGCGGAGACTGGTGAAGGACGAGGTGACGATGCGCATCGGGAATGGTTCCAAGGTCGATGTGATCGCCGTGGGCACGCTACCTCTACATTTACCTACAAGATTAGTTTTAAACCTCAATAATTGTTATTTAGTGCCAGCTTTGAGCATGAACATTGTATCTAGATCTCGGTTGATGCGAGATGGCTACTCATTTAAATCTGAGAATAATGGTTGTTCTATTTATATGAGAGATATGTTTTATGGTCATGCCTCGCTGGTCAATGGTTTATTCTTATTTAATCTCGAACGTGATGTTACACATATTCATAGTGTGAATGCCAAAAGGTGTAAGGTTGATAATGATAGTCCCAGATACTTGTGGCATTGCTGCCTTGGTCACATTGGTGTGAAACGCATGAAGAAACTCCATGCAGATGGACTTTTGGAGTCTCTTGATTATGAATCATTTGACACATGCGAACCATGCCTCATGGGCAAAATGACCAAGACTCCGTTCTCCGAAACAATGGAGCGAGCAACCAACTTATTGGAAATCATACATACTGACGTGTGTGGTCCAATGAGTGTTGAGGCTTGCAGTGGCTATCGTTATGTTCTCACCCTCACTGATGACTTCAGTAGATATGGGTATGTCTACTTAACGAAGCACAAGCGTGAGACCTTTGAAAAGTTCAAGGAATTTCAGAGTGAGGTTGAGAATCAACGTGACAGGAAAATAAAGTTCTTACAATCAGATCGTGGGGGAGAATATTTGAGTCACGAATTTGGCATGCACTTAAGGAAATGTGGAATCGTTTCACAACTCATGCCGCCTGGAACACCTCAGCGTAATGGTGTTTCCGAATGTCGTAATCGCACTCTATTGGATATGGTGCGATCTATGATGTCTCTTACTGATCTACCACTATAATTTTGGGGTTATGCTTTAGATACTGCCGCATTCACTTTAAATAAGGCTCCGTTGAAATCTGTTGAGACAACACCGTATGAATTATGGTTTGGGAAGAAACCTAAGCTGTCGTTTCTGAAAGTTTGGGGATGCGATGCTTATGTCAAGAAACTTCAACCTGAAAAGCTCGAACCCAAGTCGGAAAAATGCGTCTTCATAGGATAGCCTAAGGAAACTATTGGGTATACCTTCTACCTCAGATCCAAAGGCAAGATCTTTGTTGCCAAGAATGGATCCTTTCTAGAGAAAGAGTTTCTCTCAAAAGAAGTAAGTGGGAGGAAAGTGGAACTTAATGAAGTACTGCATCTTGAACCGGAAAGTAGCACAGCTCAAGAAAATGTTTCTGTGGTGCTTGCACCGACTAGAGAGGGAGTTAATGATGGTGATCATGGAACTTCAGATCAAGTTACTACTGAACTTCATAGGTCCACAAGGACACATTCCACGCCAGAATGGTATGGCAACCCTGTCCTAGAAATAATGTTGTTAGACAACGGTGAACCTTCGAACTATGAAGAAGCGATGGCGGGCCCAGATTCCAAGAAATGGCTTGAAGCCATGAAATCCGAGATAGGATCCATGTATGAAAACAAAGTATGGACTTTGATAGACTTGCCTGATGATCAGCGAGCCATAGAAAATAAAGGGATCTTTAAGAAGAAGACGGACACGGATGGCAATGTGACCATCTATAAAGCTCGGCTTGTCGCTAAGGCTTATCGACAAGTTCAAGGGGTTGACTACGATGAGACCTTCTTACCCGTAGAGAAACTGAAGTTTGTCCGAATCATGTTAGAAATTGTCGCATTCTATGATTATGAGATATGGCAAATGGACATCAAAACGGCATTCCTTAATGGTTTCCTTAAGGAAGAATTGTATATGATGCAGCCGGAAGGTTTTGTCGATCCTAAGAATGCTGACAAGGTATGCAAGCTCCAACGCTCAACCTATGGGTTGGTGCAAGCATCTTGGAGTTGGAACATTCGCTTTGATGAGATGATCAAAGCGTTTGGGTTTACGCAGAATTATGGAGAATCATGTGTTTACAAGAAAGTGAGTGGGAGCTTTGTAGCATTTCTCATATTATATGTGGATGGCATACTATTGATGGGAAATGATATAGAATTCTTGGAAAGCATAAAGGCCTACTTGAATAAATGTTTTTCAATAAAGGACCTTGGAGAAGCTACTTACATATTAGGCATCAAGATCTATAGAGATAGATCAAGATGCCTCATTGGTCTTTCACAAAGCACGTACCTTGACAAGATATTGAAGAAGTTCAATATGGATCAGTCCAAGAAGGGGTTCTTGCCTGTATTGCAAGGTGTGAGATTGAGCACGGCTCAATGCCCGACCACGGCAGAAGATAGAGAAAAGATGAGTGTCATCCCCTATGCCTCGGCCATAGGGTCTATTATGTATGCCATGTTGTGTACCAGACCTGATATAAACCTTGCCGTAATAAGGTACCAAAGTAAACCCGGCATGGAGCACTGGACAGCGGTCAAGAATATCCTGAAGTACCTAAAAAGGACTAAGGATATGTTTCTCGTTTATGGAGGTGACGAAGAGCTCGTCGTAAAGGGTTACGTCGATGCTAGCTTCGACACAAATCCGGATGACTCCAAGTGACAAACCGGATACATGTATATTTTGAATGGTGGGGCAGTCAGCTAGTGCAGTTGCAAGCAAAGCGTCGTGGCGGGATCTACATGTGAAGCGGAGTACATGGCAGCCTCAGAGGCAGCACATGAAGCAATCTGGATGAAGGAGTTCATTACTGACCTCGAAGTTATTCCCAATGCATCGGACCCGATGACTCTCTTTTGTGACAACACTGGAGCTATTGCCCTTGCCAAGGATCCCAGGTTTCACAAGAAGACCAGGCATATCAAGCGTCGCTTCAACTCCATTCGTGAAAATGTTCAAGATGGAGACATAGAGATTCTTAAAGTGCATATGGACCTGAATGTCACAGATCCGTTAACTAAACATCTTCCACATGCAAAACATGATGAACACCAGTACTCTATGGGTGTTCGATTCATCACAATGTAACTAGGTTATTGACTCTAGTGCAAGTGGGAGACTGTTGGAAATATGCCCTAGAGGCAATAATAAAATGGTTATTGTTATATTTCCTTGTGCATGATAATTGTCTATTGTTCATTCTATAATTGTATTATCCGGAAACAGTAATACGTGTGTGAATACATATACCACAACATGTCCCTAGTGAGCCTCTAGTTGACTAGCTCGTTGATCAATAGATGGTTACGGTTTCCTGACCATGGACATTGGATGCCATTGATAACGGGATGACATCATTAGGAGAATGATGTCACACCCTAGCTAGTTATGCATTAGAGTGTTGCATCATGTTTACTCATTCATCAGAAACTTGAAATGGGGATGACAGAACCCCCAGTCCCCTCTGAAACCAACTAGGGTTTACTAAAATAATTTTTCAATGAACCTGAAATGCCCTTCTAAAATGCCCATCATTTTTGCCTTGGTTCAGAACCTCTGCCAAAAGTGGTGCACATTTTCCTAGGCCATCCTAGGGTTTTGAATTAAATCATAACTATTTGAATTTGGGCATTTAAAATTATATAAAATATTTAAATGCTCAAATATCTCCAAACTAAAATGTTTCATGTTGGAAATAATCCAACTATGGACCAGGAGTAGTTTGGTGATTTTTGGAGTTGCCTAGGTATTTTAATTAATTCAACAAAGTCGCAGTTATATTAAATAAAAACAGAAAACAGAAAATAAAGAAAGGGGAAGACCTACCTGTGCGGCCCAGCCCAGCCGGCCCAGCACTGTGCTGGCCCGTGCCAGCCAGCTGCTTCCCCTCGCCAGAGCAGGCAGGGAGGTGAGCATGGCGCGCCCGAGCTCGCCACGCACCACCCAGCCTCTCTGCATCGCCCTGGTCGCCGTTGCGCCGCGTGGATCGTCTTCTGGTCGTCGCCCCGACCTCGCCGACACCCCATTCACTCTCCCCCGGCTCTCCCTCACTCTCTCTCTCTCTCGGCCGAAGCTCACCGTCGCCGCCGTTCGCCTTAGCCACCGTCTCCGACCACCCCTCGCTTCCCCGACCAGCTCAGAAGCTCCGCCTCGACTCCTTCTTCCTCCCCACCGCTCCACGGGTCCCCGGAAGCCCTGCATCGCCGCCACGTCGCCGTTCCCCTCTTCGGACTCCGACCACCGTCGCCGTCAAATTCGTCGTCTCCGACGCGTCCCCGAGCCCGCTTCGACGCCCACTGCAACCGCGGTGAGCTACGCCACCGTTTCCCCCTTCTCCCCTGCTCTCTCCCGACCCCTAGGCCCTAGCCCCACCGCGGCCGAAAGCTTCACGCCGCCGGTGATGTCGCCGTCGTGGCCACGATCGCCGTAGCGCCCAACCGAGCACGCCATCGTGCTCCACATCTCACTAGGAGCACGTAGCACACTCCAACACCCCCCCTAACACCCTGCAACACCGTTCCCGTGCACGACCGAACCCCGGCCGCCGCAGCCGAGCTCGCCGCCGTCGACTCCGGCCACCCCGACCCCAACGGACTCCGCCAAGAGCCGCGGGTCGTCCTCAGCTTCACTCCGGTGGCCTCCGCGGTTCATTTGGTGGCCGAAACGACCAAAACCACTATCGCCGCCGCACTGATGGTCGCCGCCGGCCAGAACTCCGGCGAGCTGACATGGCCTAGTTAATTAGCCACTAAACCACCACCTACTGACGCTGACAAGTGGGCCCCAGGGCTTAGTCAAAGCTAACCAGCCCGGGTCAACACGGGATTAGTCCCTGTGTCACTGACGTGTGGACCCCACACGTCAGGTTTGACCCGAGCCAGCCCTGTTGACCTGCTGATGTCACTGTGACGTCAGGCTGATGCAGTAAATGATATTTCTGGATTTAAATTAAATCAGGAAATTCCAGAATATTAATTAAACTTCAAAAATTCATAACTTTTATTCTGTAACTCCAAATTGGACAAATTATATATGAAAAATGATCAGAAAAATCCAATCTATCCATCTGTACTATTTTCATGCATGATCCAACAAGTTAAATGGATGTTTTAATCCGAACAAGGAAAAGCACTTTAAAAGGCCATATTTGAAATTGAAATTTGAATCTTTGATTCAAATTTGTTCAAACCCTTCTGGCTTTAGTTGCATTAGCCCAACACACTCATATTGCCATGTTTCATGCATGCATCATATTGTTGCACATTGTTTGGTGATGCCTGTGTATCGTTATTCTTTACGACAGGATCTGTCCCCGAGGAGTACCGTGACTACCCTAACGAAGAACCGTATCCGTGCATCGAACCATCAGGCAAGCAACCAACCATTTGATCATATCGATACAATCCCATGTTCTCGCTCCTGCTCTCTTTTACTGCATTAAGACAACGCGATTCAAACTGCTGTGTGCTACGGTAGTTGAACCCATTTCCTCTGCATGACCTGTCATTGCCACAGTAACTAGATGAAACCCACTAGCATGTGTAGGAGTTGATTGAGCCATATATATGTGTTGTTCCTACCTTGCTATGCCTGCTATGCTTAGAGTCGTGTCAGGTCTGGTTCATCTGGGTGATGGGCTAGAGTGAAATGATTATGTCGGTAATGAGAGTGGTGTGGTGAACACGATTTGGTAAAGGTATCGATGAGAGGCCATGTAGGAGTACATGGTGGGTTGTTTCATTGAAGCCGACCTTAAGCACTGAGATCTGTATGTGTGATTTAAGAATCAGCTACTACCATGCATTGGGCCCGAAACCAATGGACCCTCTCGACTTCTTATTCACCCTAGTTCTCCGTCCAGGAGTTGCAAGTAGTTTCTGGTGTTTGTAGCCTACTGGAGGCCGTGGACAGCGCTGACCGTAGGGGTGGGCTGTGATGCGGTAGGTACGTGGCAGGGTGTACCGAATACCCGTTAGGTATCTCGGGAACCCTGTTCACATCGTTCGGGGCCGTATGGGAAACCTCGGCCGGACTCCCTGCGGATGGAACCTGAATAGGCGATAAACCTGGACTGGAGGCTTAGGTGATTAGGTAGGTCGTGGCCGACACCCACGTTGGGCTTCCGCTTGAAGGTTGCCGAGTACATGTCGTGTAAACGGCGGTAAGTGGTGAGAGCGTGTATGAAGAAGTACCCCCTGCAGGGTTAACATGATCTATTCGAATAGCCGCGTCCGCGGTAAAGGACTACTTGGTTGCCTATACAGTTCATAGACAAGTAAATGGAAACTACTAAAAGCCTCAAGATAAGTGTGAGTGCCGAGGATGGCTCCTCCGTAGGAGGACGGAGGTGGATCCTCGGTAGTGTATTGAAGTGGTGAATAGTGGACTCGTGTGCGCAAAACTATTTCAAGTTGAAGTATCGTAGGATAGCCTAGCCAAGAGTCAAAGCTGGCTTGCTGCAATAACTCCACCAACCCTTCTTGATACTATGCATGTATGTAGGATCTGATGTAAGTCTTGCTGAGTACCTTTGTACTCATGTTGCTATAATCTACATTTTTACAGAAGACGCTGCAACCCCTTCTGATGGGTTCTATGTAGACGTTGACATCAACGAGTAGGCTAAAGACCCAGGTGGTGACCCTGAGCTTGTGAAGGACCACATAGTATAGCCAGAGGCTTTCCAAGCCTCTTTTATTTTACTAGTTGTCTGTACTCAGACAAATTACTTCCGCTGCTGGCTTGTATGATTGTATGACTTGTATGTTGGGTCGTGAGACCCGTACCTTTGTGTGTATGTTATGTATGGCTCACTGAGCCTTAAATAAAGTACTTGTGTCATAGAGTCATGTTGTGATGCTTCGTTGTATTTGCACATATCGAGCATATTGTGTGTATGATTGAAATGCTTGGTATGTGTGGGATCTGGCTATCTAGTTGTTTATCTTTAGTAGCCTCTCTTACCGGGAAATGTCTCCTAGTGTTACCGCTGAGCCATGGTAGCTTGCTACTGCTCTGGAACACTTAGGCTGGCCGGCATGTGTCCTTCTTCGTTCCTGTGTCTGTCCCTTCGGGGAAATGTCACGCTTTGAGTACCGGAGTCCTGTTAGCCCGCTACAGCCCGGTTTACCGGAGTCCTGCTAGCCCAGTGCTACAGCCCGGACCCACTTGCTGATGACCGACACGTTCGAAGCTGGGTCATGGATGCCTGTCCCTGTAAGTCTGTGTCACTTTGGGTTTACGACTAGTCATGTCAGCCCGGGCTCTTTATCATATGGATGCTAGCGACACTTTCATATACGCGAGCCAAAAGGCGCAAACGGTCCCGGGAAAAGGTAAGACGACACCCGTGGGGATACCGTGCGTGAGGCCGCAAAGTGATATGAGGTGTTACCAGCTAGATCGATGTGACATCGAGTCGGGGTCCTGACAGCGTTGGCATCAGAGCAGGACTGCCTGTAGGTTCTCCAAGCCAAACTGGTCGATGTTGAGTCTAGAAATTCTTTAGTTATATGTAGGGGAATTGTTTGTGGGTTGGAACGTAAGGCTCTTTTTACTCCTTATACCTTATGACTTTCTGATCTGAGTCAGTCCATTCTTCCACCGGGGGTTAAGGAATTAGGATCTACTCTCTCTATCAGGATCACGTGTTACTAATCAGTAGTACCTTATAAGTTTGATGGTTACAAGCCTAGTTCAGTTCTACTACCACATTATGTTGTTAGAATGGTTCCAGAACTTTGATATGATGATGTTGGGTGTGTACAAAATCCTTTGTCAAAAGTCTCAATATCCTTTTTGAGCATTTACAGCTGTTATGCTGCCGAAATTTTGCTAGAAATTCTAATGCCTTGCATTATGATTATGCTTTCAGATGGCCACTCGCGACCTCAATCAAGTGGTTCGCCTAACTCGATGCCTAGATGTACCCGGCCATACTGCTAAGTTGGTCAGGGTAATGACTAAGGCTGGATACCGCTGGTATCCTGAGTACACGGTCGAAGAGCAATTCCGAGATTTTAATCAAAGCCAGTATCTCTGCACTGTCAGGATATTTCCATCTTATCCTGGATCCACTGAGCCTCTTCACTGCTCCTATGGACTCGGGGTTACTATCGAGATGGCTGTGCAGGATGCCGCCTACTCTATGATGACCATTATGCGAGTCAGATCTGGTTTATTTCGGGACTCTGACTTCCGGTATATGCCAGGATCACTTCCGGGAGCACAAGGATATCTCCAAGCTATTTATGCTGACTCCACTCAGGAGGATTCACGGACTCGCACCACTGCTGAGATGCTCGAGGATAAGGACCGTGAAAATCGGGCCTTAAGGTTAGAGCTCTTCAATACCCGTGCCGATCACTGGGCCACTTTGACTCGGTTCGCACCGGCGGTGCAAGCTGGATATTCGGATATGCGCGATCTCTATCCTGTGAGATCTGCTCTGCCGGATGTGATGGTTTGGCGTGATGTAGGAGGCATCACCCCACCTCGCGGTCCCCGCAGGCCACCGTTTGTTGGTCCAAGGCCTCATCCTAGCCCCTATGGTCCACAAGCTCCGCGAGATCGTCTGTTTCCGGATGAACATGTTGAGCTTCCAGGCTATGGAGGTGACTTTTATGAGGACTACTACGGATCGGTCTGAGTTAGGGGTAGCATCACTAGTTCGCACTAGCTGTGTCATCTATCGTTCCGCGTGACTCGTGGGATATGTCCTAGTTTGTACTCTTTCCGGAGGTGTAGAAAATAATGTATAGGAGCTTGGAATGCCTCTGACGAGATGTAATCCTTTTCTCACCATAATAGTACTTTGTTTGGTCTTGTACTAAACTTCGTATGGTGTGCATGACGATGGAATAAAGAAGCAGTTTCTGTATCTACCATGTCATACGGATGATCATCTTGCATTTCGAGTTATTCCTTACCTTATGTATCCTATGTCGGAATTTTACCATCCTGACTAAATCATTGTCTTGTCTACCTAGGATGGTCAACACGCGCGCTAATCCTGCTTCCCAAGAGCAGGCCGAAGGCAGTGAAGCCAGGAATGAAAATCTGCCTCATCCTCCTTCACTAGCCGAGGTGATGATGGAAGCTGAGAGAAACAAGCGGGAGACAAACCGTTTGTTGGAGCGTATAGAACAGAATACAGCACACCATCAGAGGGCTAACGTGGTGTCACTCAGTGATTTTATCAAATTGCATCCACCCACGTTCCACCACTCCGTCGAGCCTCTCGACGCTGATGACTGGCTTCGCAGTATCTCTCACAAGCTGCGTTCCGCGTTGGTAGCGGAGGCTGACAAGGTCACCTTCGCCGCATATCATCTTGAAGGCCCCGCCAGTCTATGGTGGGAGAATTATGGAGCCATGCACCCAGCGGGCCATGTCACCACTTGGGCTGAGTTCAGTGAGGCTTTCCGTGAACATCACATTCCGGAGGGTCTCATGGACCGTAAACGTGAAGAATTTTGCAGTTTCACCCAAGGCCGACTTTCTGTGGATGCCTATAGCAGAGAGTTTGGTAATCTCGCACGATATGCAACTGAGGAAGTTTCTACTGACGCCAAGAAGCAAGCAAGGTTCCGAAAGGGCCTTAGCCCTGAGCTTCGCCGCGACCTCCGTCTGCATGAGTGCACATCTTTTTCGAAACTTGTCAACAAAGCCATCAGTGCTGAAACTGGTCAGACTGATTTTGATGCAACACGCAACCATGGACGTGATATGGGTTCCTCATCCGGTGCTGGTCCTCAGAAACGCCGCGTGTGGGTACCCAATACCGCCCTGCCACCCAGGTTCACACCGAGGCCATCTTTCCAGGCGCCTCGCCCTGTTCAACAGTCTGCACCGGCCAAGCCCTATGGGGTTCCATCCAATAATGCTCCTCCACGTACCAGTTCCGTGACTTGTTTCAAGTGTGGGGAATCTGGTCATTATATGCGCGAGTGTCCCCAGACCAACCCCAATCAATCTGCTAAAGCTGTTGGCCGTGGCAAGCCGACAGGGAAGGTGTTCCATGCCAAACCGGTCACCGCTTCACGTGGCCATGTCAACTGTATCTCTGCCGAAGAAGCTCAAGAGGACCCCAACGTCGTTCTCGGTACGCTTCTTGTTAATTGCCACCCGGCATCCGTTCTTTTTGATACAGGAGCCTCTCATTCTTTTATATCTGAAAGTTATGCCCGTTTGCATAACGTTGCATTCTGTGACTTGCCATCCACTATGGAAATCTCTACCCCTGGGTCTAGATGGCAGACCTCTAGGGTAAGTTATGGAAATTAGATCCAAGTCGACAGACTTGTTTTCCTTGCATCCTTGATAGCCCTTAAATCTTCGTATATTAATATCATTTTGGGTATGGACTGGATGTCAGCTCATCAAGCCAAAATTGATTGCTTCTCTAGGACTGTTCAACTCACCCATCCTTCGGGGAAGATAGTCAATGTCTTGACCCGAATAGCCAAGCGACAATTATATTCTCTTAACGCCAGCCCTTTGCCAGACCTTGAGGACGTTCCGGTAGTCCGTGACTTCCCGGATGTCTTTCCAGAGGAATTGCCAGGTGTTCCACCTGACAGGGATGTTGAGTTCGTAATAGATCTCATTCCAGGAACCGTTCCGATTGCTAGAAGACCCTATAAGATGGCACCCCTAGAACTAGCCGAGCTTAAGAAACAACTCGATGAATCCTTGAAAAAGGGTTTCATCCGCCCTAGTTCATCTCCGTGGGCTTGCCCCGTCCTATTCGTTAAGAAAAAGGATGGTACGGACCGGATGGTTGTAGATTACCAACCTGTCAATTTGGTCACAATCAAGAACAAATATCCACTTCCCAGGATCAACGACCTGTATGATCAGCTCGCTGGATCCTTAGTCTTCTCCAAGATGGATTTGAGGTTGGGCTACCATCAAATCAAAATCAGAAACGGGGACATTCCTAAAACGGCCTTTGTTACTCGCTATGGCCAATACGAGTACACCGTTATGTCCTTCGGATTAACCAACGCTCCAGCCACCTTTTCTCGGTTAATGAACTCAATCTTCATGGAGTATTTGGATAAATTTGTCGTGGTTTATCTCGATGATATACTCATCTACTCCAAGAACGAGGAAGAACATGCCGAACATCTAAGGCTAGTGTTGAAGAAACTTCGAGAGCATCGCCTTTATGCCAAATTCTCTAAATGTGAATTCTGGTTGTCAGAAGTGACCTATCTGGGTCATGTAATATCTGGTAAAGGTATTGCTGTTAACCCTGAGCGAGTTCAAGCCGTCCTTGATTGGACTCCGCCCGAATCAGTCAAGCAAGTTCGGAGTTTTCTAGGCTTAGCGAGCTATTGCCGTCGCTTTGTCGAGAACTTCTCCAAGGTTGCTAAACCTCTAACTGAACTCCTCAAGAAAGATAAGAAGTTCGAATGGACTCCACAATGTGAGCACAGCTTTCAGGAACTGAAAAGACGCCTGACCTCTGCTCCCGTACTGGTACCGCCAGACTTCTCCAAGGACTTTGTTATCTACTGCGACGCCTCGCGACAAGGACTAGGTTGCATTCTCATGCAAGATCGACACGTAATTGCTTACGCTTCACGGCAATTGCACCCACATGAGGAGAATTATCCCACTCATGACCTAGAGCTTGCAGCCGTAGTCTATGCACTTAAGACCTGGCGACATTATCTCCTCGGTAATCGTTGCGAAATATTCACTGATCACCAAAGTCTGAAGTATATTTTTACCCAACCGGATTTGAATCTCAGGCAGAGACGTTGGGTTGAATTGATCACAGACTTCGACTTAGGGATAACCTATACCCCAGGGAAAGCCAACGTCATGGCTGATGCGCTAAGTCGTAAATCTTATTGTAACAACCTGATGTTACAACAAAGTCAACCGCTTCTCCATGAGGAATTTCGGAACCTTAACCTTCACATTGTACCTCAAGGTTTTCTCTCCACCTTGGTGGCAAAACCTACCCTTACGGATCAAATTATCAACGCACAGAAGGTAGATCCGGGAATCTCCCGCATCAAGAGAAACATTCAGAAAGGAATTGCGAATTGTTTCTCCGTTAATGATCAAGGAGTCGTATACTTCGGGAATCGACTAGTAGTTCCCAAAGTGCGCAACCTAAGGCGATTAATCCTTAAGGAAGCTCATGAATCTCCTCTCACCATTCACCCCGGTAGCACAAAAATGTATCAGGACCTACGCCAGAGGTTCTGGTGGACTAGGATGAAGAGAGAAATCGCTCAGTATATTGCTAATTGCGACGTCTGTCGTCGTGTAAAAGCAGAGCATCAACGGCCTGCTAGCACCCTTCAACCATTAGCTATTCCTGAATGGAAATGGGATAAAATTGGTATGGATTTAATTACCGGTTTTCCCAGGACCAAAAGAGGGAATAATGCTATTTTCGTTGTGGTCGATCGTCTTTCCAAAGTAGCTCATTTCTTACCTGTTCGTGAGAGTATAACCGCTAGTCAGCTGGCAGACTTATACATCTCCCGAATAGTGTCTCTTCATGGTGTCCCTTTGGAAATCAATTCGGATCGAGGAAGTCTTTTCACCTCTCGATTTTGGGAAAGTTTCCAAAATGCTATGGGAACCCGTCTCTCCTTTAGCACCGCTTTCCACCCTCAGTCAAGTGGTCAAGTGGAACGCGTCAATCAGATTCTAGAAGACATGCTTCGAGCCTCTGTTATCTCGTTCGGAATGGACTGGGAGAAGTGCCTTCCATTTGCCGAATTCGCTTACAACAACAGCTATCAATCCAGCTTGGGTAAAGCCCCTTTTGAAGTCCTCTATGGACGGCGATGTCGAACACCCCCTTAACTAGTCAGAGACCGGGGAAAGACAATTCTTTGGCCCGGATATGATTCAGGAAGCAGAAGAACAAGTTCGTATCGTTCGTGAAAAGTTGAAAACAGCCCAATCTCGTCAAAAGAGTCAATATGACCGAAAACATAAGGCTATGACTTTCGAGGTTGACGAGAAGGCTTATCTTCGGGTCACCCCTCTGAAGGGAACCCATCGTTTCGGTATCAAAGGCAAATTGGCTCCTCGTTACATTGGACCTTTTCGCATTCTTGCCAAACGAGGAGAAGTTGCCTACCAATTGGAACTACCTCCGCACCTCTCCAGAGTTCACGATGTCTTCCACATTTCTCAACTCAGGCATTGCTTCTCGGATCCTATCCGTGAAGTGGACCACGAAACGCTTGATCTCCAAGATAATCTTACCTATCGAGAGTACCCCATTCGTATCCTCGATCAAGCCGAACGTACCACGCGACGTCATAATATCAAGTTTCTCAAGGTTCAATGGTCGCACCATTCTGAAGATGAAGCAACCTGGGAAAGGGAGGATCGTCTTCGACTTGAATATCCCGCCTTCTTCCCGGAGGAACCCAAATCTCGGGACGAGATTCTTTTGAGTGGGGGTGAGTTGTCACACCCTAGCTAGTTATGCATTAGAGTGTTGCATCATGTTTACTCATTCATCAGAAACTTGAAATGGGGATGACAGAACCCCCAGTCCCCTCTGAAACCAACTAGGGTTTACTAAAATAATTTTTCAATGAACCTGAAATGCCCTTCTAAAATGCCCATCATTTTTGCCTTGGTTCAGAACCTCTGCCAAAAGTGGTGCACATTTTCCTAGGCCATCCTAGGGTTTTGAATTAAATCATAACTATTTGAATTTGGGCATTTAAAATTATATAAAATATTTAAATGCTCAAATATCTCCAAACTAAAATGTTTCATGTTGGAAATAATCCAACTATGGACCAGGAGTAGTTTGGTGATTTTTGGAGTTGCCTAGGTATTTTAATTAATTCAACAAAGTCGCAGTTATATTAAATAAAAACAGAAAACAGAAAATAAAGAAAGGGGAAGACCTACCTGTGCGGCCCAGCCCAGCCGGCCCAGCACTGTGCTGGCCCGTGCCAGCCAGCTGCTTCCCCTCGCCAGAGCAGGCAGGGAGGTGAGCATGGCGCGCCCGAGCTCGCCACGCACCACCCAGCCTCTCTGCATCGCCCTGGTCGCCGTTGCGCCGCGTGGATCGTCTTCTGGTCGTCGCCCCGACCTCGCCGACACCCCATTCACTCTCCCCCGGCTCTCCCTCACTCTCTCGCTCTCTCACGGCCGAAGCTCACCGTCGCCGCCGTTCGCCTTAGCCACCGTCTCCGACCACCCCTCGCTTCCCCGACCAGCTCAGAAGCTCCGCCTCGACTCCTTCCTCCTCCCCACCGCTCCACGGGTCCCCGGAAGCCCTGCATCGCCGCCACGTCGCCGTTCCCCTCTTCGGACTCCGACCACCGTCGCCGTCAAATTCGTCGTCTCCGACGCGTCCCCGAGCCCGCTTCGACGCCCACTGCAACCGCGGTGAGCTACGCCACCGTTTCCCCCTTCTCCCCTGCTCTCTCCCGACCCCTAGGCCCTAGCCCCACCGCGGCCGAAAGCTTCACGCCGCCGGCGATGTCGCCGTCGTGGCCACGATCGCCGTAGCGCCCAACCGAGCACGCCATCATGCTCCACATCTCACTAGGAGCACGTAGCACGCTCCAACACCCCCCTAACACCCTGCAACACCGTTCCCGTGCACGACCGAACCCCGGCCGCCGCAGCCGAGCTCGCCGCCGTCGACTCCGGCCACCCCGACCCCAACGGACTCCGCCAAGAGCCGCGGGTCGTCCTCAGCTTCACTCCGGTGGCCTCCGCGGTTCATTTGGTGGCCGAAACGACCAAAACCACTATCGCCGCCGCACTGATGGTCGCCGCCGGCCAGAACTCCGGCGAGCTGACATGGCCTAGTTAATTAGCCACTAAACCACCACCTACTGACGCTGACAAGTGGGCCCCAGGGCTTA
This sequence comes from Triticum dicoccoides, assembly GCF_002162155.2. Classification (NCBI taxonomy): domain Eukaryota; kingdom Viridiplantae; phylum Streptophyta; class Magnoliopsida; order Poales; family Poaceae; genus Triticum; species Triticum dicoccoides. The sequence goes on along the minus strand of NC_041384.1, from coordinate 515,837,025 downwards.
GTCAAAGCTAACCAGCCCGGGTCAACACGGGATTAGTCCCTGTGTCACTGACGTGTGGACCCCACACGTCAGGTTTGACCCGAGCCAGCCCTGTTGACCTGCTGATGTCACTGTGACGTCAGGCTGACGCAGTAAATGATATTTCTGGATTTAAATTAAATCAGGAAATTCCAGAATATTAATTAAACTTCAAAAATTCATAACTTTTATTCTGTAACTCCAAATTGGACAAATTATATATGAAAAATGATCAGAAAAATCCAATCTATCCATCTGTACTATTTTCATGCATGATCCAACAAGTTAAATGGATGTTTTAATCATAACAAGGAAAAGCACTTTAAAAGGCCATATTTGAAATTGAAATTTGAATCTTTGATTCAAATTTGTTCAAACCCTTCTGGCTTTAGTTGCATTAGCCCAACACACTCATATTGCCATGTTTCATGCATGCATCATATTGTTGCACATTGTTTGGTGATGCCTGTGTATCGTTATTCTTTACGACAGGATCTGTCCCCGAGGAGTACCGTGACTACCCTAACGAAGAACCGTATCCGTGCATCGAACCATCAGGCAAGCAACCAACCATTTGATCATATCGATACAATCCCATGTTCTCGCTCCTGCTCTCTTTTACTGCATTAAGACAACGCGATTCAAACTGCTGTGTGCTACGGTAGTTGAACCCATTTCCTCTGCATGACCTGTCATTGCCACAGTAACTAGATGAAACCCACTAGCATGTGTAGGAGTTGATTGAGCCATATGTATGTGTTGTTCCTACCTTGCTATGCCTGCTATGCTTAGAGTCGTGTCAAGTCTGGTTCATCTGGGTGATGGGCTAGAGTGAAATGATTATGTCGGTAATGAGAGTGGTGTGGTGAACACGATTTGGTAAAGGTATCGATGAGAGGCCATGTAGGAGTACATGGTGGGTTGTTTCATTGAAGCCAACCTTAAGCACTGAGATCTGTATGTGTGATTTAAGAATCAGCTACTACCATGCATTGGGCCCGAAACCAATGGACCCTCTCGACTTCTTATTCACCCTAGTTCTCCGTCCAGGAGTTGCAAGTAGTTTCTGGTGTTTGTAGCCTACTGGAGGCCGTGGACAGCGCTGACCGTAGGGGTGGGCTGTGATGCGGTAGGTACGTGGCCGGGTGTACCGAATACCCGTTAGGTATCTCGGGAACCCTGTTCACATCGTTCGGGGCCGTATGGGAAACCTAGGCCGGACTCCCTGCGGATGGAACCTGAATAGGCGATAAACCTGGACTGGAGGCTTAGGTGATTAGGTAGGTCGTGGCCGACACCCACGTTGGGCTTCCGCTTGAAGGTTGCCGAGTACATGTCGTGTAAACGACGGTAAGTGGTGAGAGCGTGTATGAAGAAGTACCCCCTGCAGGGTTAACATGATCTATTCGAATAGCCGCGTCCGCGGTAAAGGACTACTTGGTTGCCTATACAGTTCATAGACAAGTAAATGGAAACTACTAAAAGCCTCAAGATAAGTGTGAGTGTCGAGGATGGCTCCTCCGTAGGAGGACGGAGGTGGATCCTCGGTAGTGTATTGAAGTGGTGAATAGTGGACTCGTGTGCGCAAAACTATTTCAAGTTGAAGTATCGTAGGATAGCCTAGCCAAGAGTCAAAGCTGGCTTGCTGCAATAACTCCACCAACCCTTCTTGATACTATGCATGTATGTAGGATCTGATGTAAGTCTTGTTGAGTACCTTTGTACTCATGTTGCTATAATCTACATTTTTACAGAAGACGCTGCAACCCCTTCTGATGGGTTCTATGTAGACGTTGACATCAACGAGTAGGCTAAAGACCCAGGTGGTGACCCTGAGCTTGTGAAGGACCACATAGTATAGCCAGAGGCTTTCCAAGCCTCTTTTATTTTACTAGTTGTCTGTACTCAGACAAGTTACTTCCGCTGCTGGCTTGTATGATTGTATGACTTGTATGTTGGGTCGTGAGACCCGTACCTTTGTGTGTATGTTATGTATGGCTCACTGAGCCTTAAATAAAGTACTTGTGTCATAGAGTCATGTGGTGATGCTTCGTTGTATTTGCACATATCGAGCATATTGTGTGTATGATTGAAATGCTTGGTATGTGTGGGATCTGACTATCTAGTTGTTTATCTTTAGTAGCCTCTCTTACCGGGAAATGTCTCCTAGTGTTACCGCTGAGCCATGGTAGCTTGCTACTGCTCTGGAACACTTAGGCTGGCCGGCATGTGTCCTTCTTCGTTCCTGTGTCTGTCCCTTCGGTGAAATGTCACGCTTTGAGTACCGGAGTCCTGTTAGCCCGCTACAGCCCGGTTTACCGGAGTCCTGCTAGCCCAGTGCTACAGCCCGGACCCACTTGCTGATGACCGACACGTTCGAAGCTGGGTCATGGATGCCTGTCCCTGTAAGTCTGTGCCACTTTGGGTTTACGACTAGTCATGTCAGCCCGGGCTCTTTATCATATGGATGCTAGCGACACTTTCATATACGCGAGCCAAAAGGCGCAAACGGTCCCGGGAAAAGGTAAGACGACACCCGTGGGGATACCGTGCGTGAGGCCGCAAAGTGATATGAGGTGTTACCAGCTAGATCGATGTGACATCGAGTCGGGGTCCTGAAAAATGATGTGATGGACAAGACCCAATCCTAAGCCTAGCACAAGATCGTGTAGTTCGTCTACTAAAGCTTTTCTAATGTCAAGTATCTTTTCCTTAGACCATGAGATTCTGCAACTCCCGGATACCGTAGGAGTACTTTGGGTGTGCCAAACGTCACAACGTAACTGGGTGGCTATATAGGTACACTACGGGTATCCCTGAAAGTATCTATTGGGTTGGCATGATCGAGACTGGGATTTGTCACTCCGTATGACGGAGAAGTATCTTTGGGCCCACTCGATAAGACATCATCGTAATGAGCTCAATGTGACTAAGGGGTTGGTCACGGGATGATGTGTTACGGAACAAGTAAAGAGACTTGTCGTAACGAGATTGAACAAGGTATCGGTATACCGACGATCGAATCTCAGGCAAGTACTATACCGGTAGGCAAAGGGAATCGTATACGGGATTGATTGAATCCTTGACATCTTGGTTCATCTGATGAGATCATCGTGGAACATGTGGGAGCCAACATGGGTATCCAGATCCCGTTGTTGGTTATTGGCCGGAGAGATGTCTCGGTCATGTCTGCATAGTTCCCGAACCCGTAGGGTCTACACACTTAAGGTTCGATGATGCTAGGGTTATAGGAAATAGAAGTACGTGGTTACCGAATGTTGTTCGGAGTCCCGGATGAGATACCGGACGTCACGAGGAATTTCGGAATGGTCCGGAGGTAAAGATTTACATATGGGAAGTCCCGTTTTGGAGACCGGAAGTGTTCTGGGCGTTATCGGTAATGTACCGGGACCACTGGAAGGTTTCGAGGTTCCACCGGGAGGGGCCACCAGCCCCGGAGGCCTACATGGGCCAAGTGTGGGAAGGGACCAGCCCCTAGGTGGGCTAGTGCGCCACCCATAAGAGGCCCAAGGCGCAGGGAAGGGGAGAAGGGGGAAACCCTAGGCTCAGATGAGCCTAAGGCCCACCTAGGGTGCGCCCCCCCCTCTCCCCCTCTAGCCACCACCCTAGATGCTTCTAAGGCTGGCCGCCACCCCTAGGTGGGGAAACCTAGATGGGGGTGCATCCCTTCCCCTCCCCTATATATAGTGGGAGTTTTGGGTGACGGTGTCCTGGACTAGGGGGTACTCACCACGTCGTCTCCCGGTCAGTTAGATTGGGCCAAGGACCCCCATGGCCGTATACTCATGGGCCAGTTCGGACAGCTGTCGCATACAAGGAAGATTCCACAAGACTTGGTGGTCAAGACAAGGACTCCTCCCCCATCGGCGTATTCGGCTAGGACTCTTGTTATCCTAGGCCTCTGGTGCATTATATAAACCAGGCCCAGGCTAGTCGATAGATATACAAACAATCATAATCATAGGCTAGCTTCTAGGGTTTAGCCTCTACGATCTCGTGGTAGATCAACTCTTGTAATACTCATATCATCAAGATCAATCAAGCAGGGAGTAGGGTATTACCTCCATCGAGAGGGCCCGAACCTGGGTAAACATTGTGTCCCCTGTCTCGACAGGTGGAGTACATGACACTTTTCGGCCCTTGGCCGAAGAGGGGGAAGCCGACGGTCAGTTAAGACGCATTTAAAGTTCGGGTGAACACAGATATGATATAAGTACTTCGGTACATACAATCATTATACATAAAATTCTTTTACCCAAGTCACTTGGGGGCTCTTAAAATTTATATGAGTTGTTTTATAGTAAATGTGTTTTCTTCTTGGTCTTTGCGAAGTCTTTTTCTATTGCTCCTTTTTCGACTAGAGTTTATGGTCAATAGCCGGATAGCCTGTCTTCTCTCTGAAAGCCGCTTGAGTTTAGTTTGCTAAACTGACCTCGGAGAAGTACTCCGCCTTTGGGATAAGGAGCTTGAAGCCGTAGGCTGACCCGTGTGAAGTCTTGAGATCGGATGTGTCATGTTAAAGCACGACATAAGCACATTTTTTTCCAATTTTTGGATTGGCACCGGACACTTGATCTTGTTCGGACGTCAAGTTTTTACTGACGTTTTTTGGTTTTCCAAGCTTATGGCACTTTCAAACTATTTGTGTGTTTTCAGCACAACTCTCGCAGTGCAACGCCGGACACCTTTAGAGATTCGGAAAAAACATTCTCGGATATTGCTATATATGCATCAGTTTCGAATTGTGTCTTCTGTCAATAGTTGGGTTGCCTGGCTCCTGCGCTTGCCTCCTACGTTCTGCTTTGTTCGGCTAGGTGTGCAAAGGGAGAACCACAGCGATTGTGCTTCCAGCTCACATGGTTAAGAACCCCAGTGGAGAAAGCCGAAAACTGACTGTCACAATAAGTGTAAATTGGTCAGCGATCTGATGACTGTGTTAAATGACGGGCCATTCATAACATTGGTCGAAGTGTTTACGGCTTGACCTCTATTGTCGCCGAACACTACCGGGGGCTAGTAACTGGCCTCCCAAACTAAATCCTCAATATTTTGCTCTTACATTAGAGTTGAGGTTTCATGATCATGCTTAGCATGACAACCCAAAGAAAGGAACCGATAGTGGGACTATGTTCGTTGGAAGATGTTTCTTACGTTAAAAAGAAATATAACATATCTCTCCGTGTACCTTTGTTTATAAAACCGTATGGCCGGATTGCCTTGTTTGCCGTCAATCTTTGCCCTAATAAAGGCTTTATAAAGTAGGACAAACACTCCTCAGCTGCTGGCCAAGGAGGCGGAAGCCGATGGTCGGTCAACAAAGTTTTTACAATGAGGATCCGAGCATTAATGATGTAAAGTACTTGGATACATGGAATCATTACACATAATTTGTGATTTTATTACGGATATCGATCCTTAATTCGGCCACCCGTGCCCACATTAAGGCTCGGGGGCAACTAGGCTTCATGCTTATCACTTACAAATATTAAAGGGGTACATCGATCCCCTGATCTAGTGTTGCCACCCGGCTAGTGGCTCGGGGGCTACTGCATTAACAATCCAATGCAAAAAAATTAAAGTGCAATATAGTTTTTGAGGAGATTATTATCCTCGGGTTGGTTAGTCGCACCCAACCTGAGTCTCGGAAGCAGCCCATGGCCAAGGTGGTGCATCACCTCGGAAGCAGTCCGGCGTAAAGCTCGGGCGCCAGTGGCTGGCTCCATAGCGGGCATTTCCGACATTAAGCTCGGCTAAGCTCCTTCAAACATTTTTGGGCCAAGGTGATCTATGACACCTCGGATATAGTCCGGCGTTGAAGCTCGGATACATTCCGGCGTTGGATCTCGGATGCAGTTTGGCGTTGGAGCTCGGCTGTAACAATAATCTTATGCAATCCGGTGTTGGAGCTCGGATACATTCCAGCGTTGGAGCTCGGCTGTGAAAGATAAATCGAATGCAGTCCGGCATTGGAGCTCAGACGCAAGACGACACTGCCGCCCGGGAACAACTTCAAACCCGAGGTGTGGCATAAAAATAACAAGGCACTGATAAAGGTCGGGAACTTAAGGGGGATCCTCGGATACCCAACGTATAAACTCTTCAGATGCACGTTCGTGATCCTCAAGATCGAAGAAGATTTGTTGAACCAGTTTTCAAGACCGACGATCGAAGATGAAGAACAGTTCAGAAGAATCAAGGGGCGTCCCCAACTTGAAGACCGGTTCAGGGGGCTACTGACGGTGTCCTGGACTAGGGGGTACTCACCAAGTCGTCTCCCGGTCAGTTAGATTGGGCCAAGGACCCCCATGGCCGTATACTCATGGGCCAGTTCGGATAGCTGTCGCATACAAGGAAGATTCCACAAGACTTGGTGGTCAAGACAAGGACTCCTCCCCCATCGGCGTATTCGGCTAGGACTCTTGTTATCCTAGGCCTCTGGTGCATTATATAAACCAGGCCCAGGCTAGTCGATAGATATACAAACAATCATAATCATAGGCTAGCTTTTAGGGTTTAGCCTCTACGATCTCGTGGTAGATCAACTCTTGTAATACTCATATCATCAAGATCAATCAAGCAGGAAGTAGGGTATTACCTCCATCGAGAGGGCCCGAACCTGGGTAAACATCGTGTCCCCTGTTACCGTCGACCTTAGACGCACAGTTCGGGACCCCCTACCCGAGATCCGCCGGTTTTGACACCGACATTGGGGCTGCCAGAGACACGACTCTCCCTCTCTCTTGGCGTAGCCCTACCCTTCTCCCTCCTCATCTCTCGCAGTGCTTGGAGAAGCCCTGCTGGAGTGCCACTCTCCTCCACCACCACCACGCCGTCGTGCTGCTGCTGGACGGAGTCTTCCCCAACCTCTCCCTCTCTCCTTGCTAGATCAAGGCGCGGGAGACGTCACCGGGCTGCACGTGTGTTGAACGCGGAAGCACCGTTGTTCGGTGCTTAGATCGGATTCAGCCGCGATGTGAATCACTTCGTGTATGACTCCACCGACCGCGTTCTTGTAACGCTTTCGTTTCGCAATCTTCAAGGGTATGAAGATACACTACCCTCTCTCTCGTTGCTAGTAAGCTCAATAGATTGATCTTGGTGATGCGTAGAAAATTTTAATTTCTGCAATGATCCCCAACACTATGTACTTGTGTGCGTGGTAATTCCATGTGCAGTAAATTAGAAGGAATTTTCAAACATATTGATCTCACAACATGGACACATGCATACGTATGCATGGAGTGACATGGCATTTTAATTCCAAAAAATAAAAAAATGATCAGAAAAACATGAAACCTTGGTTGATGTAATGTCATGCCACCAAGATGATGTGGTAAATAAATTGGCATGTTTGACGAAAGTTTGGACACACACCCTTCACAAACCGGAGCAACACACTAAAAGGCTCATGGTTCCGAGAGGGAACAATGAATGGTTGATGACGAACGGGAGATAGCTTCCTCTTACGGCCTTCAATTTTTTTCTACATCTAACGAGCACTACTACAACTGTAATGTGAAATTTTGGAAAATTCTAGGGGTCATTTGACTTTTCAAAGACATTTAAGTGATTTTCTAGCCATTTAATGACCGTAATTCAAATTTGAACTACATCTACATGTAACGCCTAACCAAAACGATTTGAAAAATCATATCTATGTACTTGTGTGCGAGTTAATTCCATGTGCAGTAAATTAGAAGGAATTTTCAAACATATTGGTCTCACGACATGGACACATGCATACGTATGCATGGAGTGACATGGCATTTTATTCCAAAAAATAAAAAAATGATCAGAAAAACATGAAACCTTGGTTGATGTAATGTCATGCCACCAAGATGATGTGGTAGAGAAATTGGCATGTTTGACGAAAGTTTGGACACACACCCCTCACAAACCGGAGCAACACACTAGAAGGCTTGTGGTTCCGAGAGGGAACAATGCATGTTTGATGACGAACGGGAGATAGCTTCCTTTTAGGGCCTTCAATTTCGTCTAACGTCCACTACTACAATTGTAATGTGAATTCTTTGAAAATTCTAGGGGTCATTTGACCTTTTAAAGACATTTAAGTGAATTTCTAGCCATTTAATGACCGTAATTCAAATTTGAACTACATCTACATGCAACACCTAACCAAAACGGTTTGAAAATCATATCTATGTACTCGTGTGTGAGTTAATTCCATGTGCAGTAAATTAGAAGGAATTTTGAAACATATTGGTCTCACGACATGGACACATGCATACGTATGCATGGAGTGACATGGCATTTTAATTCCAAAAAATAAAAAATGATCAGAAAAAAAAAATGAAACCTTGGTTGATGTAATGTCATGCCACCAAGATGATGTGGTAAAGAAATTGACATGTTTGACGAAAGTTTGGACACACACCCCTCACAAACCGGAGCAACACACTAGAAGACGTGTGGTTCTGAGAGGCAACAATGCATGGTTGATGACGAACGGGAGATAGCTTCCTCTTACGGCCTTTAGTTTTTTTCTATGTCTAACATGCACTACTACAACTGTAATGTGAAATTTTTGAAAATTGTAGGGGTCATTTGACCTTTTAAAGACATTTAAGTAATTTTCTAGCCATTTAATGACCATAATTCAAATTTGAACTACATCTTCATGCAACTCCTAACCATAACGGTTGGAAAAATCATATTTTTGTGTACTTGTGTGCGACTTAAAAAATCATCAGATGATGTAAATATCTGGTGTTCAAAAATCATCAGATGATGTAAATCATCAGATGATTGGTTTTGGGGCCAGTAAAATCTTTGTCTGTGAAAGTCGCTACCGCCGGCTGAGAAAGCCAGGCAAGTGGCGTTCAAGAAGGAGGTGGCAGAGGAGGAAGCCAAGTACCAGGCGGCCTGTGAAGCCTGTGATGCCGCCTGGAAAAAGAAGGCGGCAGAGCTTTGGGGGCGGGCGCGTCGTCGTGCCGAGGAGGTGTACGAAGGTCATAGGCGATGGGTGCCTCGTCACTGCGTGGAAGTGTGCTGATAAGCTCCAGCATGCCACCGACGAGGAGCTCCACTGGGCGCCCAACGAAATGGCAAGATCGGCCACGCGTGTCTGCCAGCAAGAAGCAGATCGGTACGTCAAGCAATGTGAGGCGGAGGAGGCAGAGTACTGCCTCCGCACTGGGAAGACGCCGCGCACTAGGGAGCTGCTGGCGAGGGGCTGCCAGAATACTAGCCCTAGGAGGGATTATTGGTTTTAGTATTGTTCGTTTTCAATTTTATGCATTGTACCTAGTAGTTAAGTATCATCATGTATATGTGATGATATTATATATATATATATATATTCTGTGATGAACTAATGAACAATTAATATATATATATATATATATTAAGAATTCCATTTTCTATCTGTTTTTGTATACTAATTTGAATCTTGCTATTATCATCCACATATACAGAATGGAAAGCGTATACACACATTGAAATAGAACATATAAGAATGGAAAACAGAGCACACACATTGAAATAGAGCAATACTATGATTGATGTGAATACATAGCTATCCACGTCAAAACGGCTTTTCAAAATAAAACGCGTCCATGAGACCATGATCAGCCGCCCTTGCCTACGGTAGCTCTTGGCTCTGCCTGAACTCGTGCAGGCGTTCGTCCAAGCGGTCGACACGCTCGCGGTATATTTGGAGCACGATCTCGAGCTCCAAGTTGGCTATTTCATCGGAGATCACCAGCTCGAGGATGAGACGGCCATGTTCCTCTACTGCGCCCAGTTGGCACCTGGGCCAAGGAGGTGGTCGAGCCTACGGACCAGCGCATTGGCATCCAGCAGGCCGCGGACAAGGTGAACGTCGGCACCCATGAGAACGGCGCGGCGGCCGTCCGGTGCAAGTACGGCACGGACCGGCCTCTGGTGCAAGTACGGTGCTGAGGGCCTCTGCCCACTCCTAGCGAGGAATGGGGGTACTGACCGCACGTGTACCCAGCTACAATGCCATGTCGACAACAGGAAAGCGTCGATGGATCCGCTCTTGCTGTGTGGAGCGCTGCGCCTCTCGGTCTACGGCGCTCCAATGGTCTCGCGGTGCGGCGAGCCACAGCCTATCGGCGTGGACGCGCCTAGCTTTCTCTGCGGCGCGCCATCGATCATGTTGTGCGGCGAGCTGCACACTGTCGGCGCTGACATGCCTATCTTGATCCGCAGCACTCAAGCGCCATGCGCCAAAGGTCTGCTCAACCCTGGTGATGATGCGCATCACAGCGTCGTCCATCGCGTTGCCGGGAAGTGCCTCGGCCTCGACGGGCCGTGGCGCCTGCTCATTTTCCTCGTCGACGAGGTTGATGGTAGAGGCGGCGCTTTGGTGGGTTGGCATGCTTGGAAAAGGTGGATGTGTTATAGGCTGCGCTTGTTGCCTCCGTGCGTCACGCGCCGCCTATGCGCAATATCGCTGGGTGGCGAGAAACAGATGAGCAAATGGCGGGAAATGGTGGCGTGTTGATAAAACACCATCAATTAATGGAAACTTAGCATAGAAGGAACATCGAGCTAGCACAAAAAGGAGATGATGATTAGATGAACACGGACCACACTAGGGAACCGTTTCTGTTATTATCGGTATTCACACACATTTCTGATTACATACCTGTTTGTCGCGTATCACACACATCTTTTTATATTGAACTATTTCCGTTCTCTTGTCTAAACGCAAACAGTTCATCCGAGTCAACCGCATGCCGTATATCGAACACACCTTCATCTGGCTGCCCGTTTCTTTTGTGTTGCCTAATCACAAACAGTGCATCCGAGTGAACCGTATGTTGTATATCGCACACACCTTCATCTGGATGCCCATTTCTTTTTTTCCACCTCATCACAAACAGTTAACTAAGCTGAGCCGTATGCCCTGTATCACACACACAACAAAAGTCTGAACCGTGTTTGATGCATCCTCCATCGCAAACATTTTGCACATTTTTTATGGTTTTTTACACCATCGTTTGCAATTATGGCATCTCACACAGTTTCGTCGAGGGGTCTTTGATCGTAGTGTCGCGTTAGCAGCAACCTGCAGTAGTGAAACACTCATCTTGAGAATAACACATCTAGCATGGAAACATATCAGCCACCCCCTGTCGTTTCGTGAGTGGTACGAGCACACAAAAGAGAAATTTATTTTGAAAATTAGAGATGACACATACAAATTTGCTTAGAACGGCAAAAGAATACCGCATATAGGTAGGTATAGTTGACTCATGTGGCAAAACTGGGTTTGAGGATTTTGGATGCCTAAGTAGTGATCATACTTAGTGCAAATTAAGGCTAGCAAAAAATTGAGAAGCATACACCAAATAATGCACCACAAGTAGGATATAATTTCATTGCATAACTATTGACTTTCGTTCTTTCAAAGGGAATCACAAACCTTAACACCAATATTCTTACTAAAGCATAATTACTCATCAACATGACTCACATATTATATCATCATATCACAAAACTATTACAAGGAATCAAGTTTATTTTGTCCAATGATCTTCATGAAAGTTTTTATTATATCTCTCTTGAATATCAATCACTTTGGGACTAATTTCATAAGTTTCTTTTGATAGCTCAGAAAAATCTAAGTGAAGAACATGAGCATAAAAAAATTCTTCTCTCAAAATAATTTAAGTGAAGCATGAGAGAATTTCTTAAAAAATAACAAAGCACACCGTGCTCAAAAAGATATAAGTGAAGCACTAGAGCAATTCCATAGCTCATAAAAATTTAAGTGAAGCATAGAGAGCAATTCTAAAAAGTCATAGCATAATTTTGGCTCTCACAAATAGGTGTGTCCAGTAACGATATATGAATAAAAGTAAAAAAGCAAAACAAGCAAAGACTCATATTATACAAGACGCTCCAAGCAAAACTCATGATATGTGACGAATAAAAATATAGCTCCAAGTAAAATACCGATGGTCGTTAGAAGAAAGAGGGGATGCCACTCGGGGATCCCCAAGCTTAGTTGCTTGCTTCTCTTTTAGATAATGGCTTGGGGTGCCATTGGGCATCCCCAATCTTAGGCTCTTCTTACTCCTTATTCCTTCATCCATCATGATATCACCCTAAACTTGAAAACTTCAATCACACAAAACTCAACAAAACCTTCATGAGATCCGTTAGTATAACAAAGCAAACCACTACCATAAGTACTATTGCAAACCCATTCATATTTTATTTTTGCATGATATCTATTGTATTCCAACTTTGCTATAGATTATACCCTCCAATACAAACCATAGATTCATCGACATAAGCACTCAACGCAAAGAAAACATAATCTGTCAAAAACAGAACAGTCTGTAGCAATCTGAAAACTTCAAATACTTCTGTAACTCCAAAAATTCTAAAACATTAGGATAACGTGGGCAATTTGTATATCAATCTTGTGTACAAAAATCAGGATTTTATCACGTTCCTTTTAAAAATTAAAATTATTTTTCTGGACGTAAAAGTTTCTGTTTTTCAACAAGATCAAATCAACTATCACCCAACATGATCCCAAAGGCTTTGCTTGGCACAAACACTTATTAAAACATAAAAAACTCAATCGTAACAGTAGCATAATTATGCAAACACTCAAGAACGGAAAGGAAAAGACAAAAATATATTTTATTCAGTGGGTTGCGTCCCAACAAGCGCTATCATTTTATGCCCCTAGATAGGCATAATGCAAAGATCTAAGTATTGTCATCTTTGTTTTGAGATCCATAAGATGCCCTCATGATTGATTCATATGGTGGCTTAATTCTTGTTCTAGGGAAGTGTTCCATACCCTTCCTTAGTGGAAATTGAAATTTAATATTTGATAACCCACAAGTATAGGGGGTCGCAATAGTTTTCGAGGGTAAAGTATTCAACCCAAATTTATCGATTCGACACAAGGGGAGCCAAAGAATATTCTCAAGTATTAGCAGCTGAGTTGTCAATTCAACCACACTTGAAAGACTTAATATCTGCAACAAAGTATTTAGTAGCAAAGTAGAAGTAACGGTAACAGTGGAAAAAGTAACAGTAGTAGTTTCGTAACAATCAGAACAGTAGCAGCGGAAAAGTAACTTAGCAAAGATCAATATGTGAAAAGCTCGTAGGAAATAGATCAATCATGGATAATTATGTCGGATGGCATTTACCATGCAACGGTTATAACATAGGGTGACACAAAACTAGCTCCAATTCATCTATATAATGTAGGCATGTATTCCGAATATAGTCATACATGCTTATGGAAAAGAACTTGCATGACATCTTTTGTCCTACCCTCCCATGGCAGCGGAATCCTATTGGAAACTAAGGGATATTAAGGCATACTTTTAATAGAGTACCGGACCAAAGCATTAGCACTTAGTGAATACATGAACTCATCAAACTATGGACATCACCGGGAGTGGTCCCGACTATTGTCACTCCGGGGTTGCCGGATCACAACACGTAGTAGGTGACTATAACTTGCAATATCGGATCAAGAACACAAATATATTCATGAAAACATAATAGGTTCAGATATGAAATCATGGCACTAGGGCCCTAGTGACAATCATTAAGCATAGCAAAGTCATAGCAACATCAATCTTAGAACATAGTGGATACTAGGGATCAATACCTAACAAAACTAACTCGATTACATGGTAAATCTCATCCAACCCATCACGGTCCAGCAAGCCTACGATGGAATTACTCACACACGGTAGTGAGCATCATGAAATTGGTGATGGAGGATGGTTGATGATGACGATGGCGACGATTTCCCCTCTCCAGAGCCTAGAACAGACTCCAGATATGCACTCCCGAGGAAGATCAGGGCTTGACGGCGGCTCCGTATCGTAAAACGTGATGAATCCTTCTCTCTAATTTTTTTCTCCCCGAAAGAGAATATATGAAGTTGGAGTTGAGGTCGGTGGAGGTCTAGGGGGCCCACAAGGTTGGGTGGCGCGCCCCCACCCTTGTGAACAGGGTGTGGGCCGCCTTCGCTTGATTCTTTCGCCAATATTTTTTATTAATTCCAAAACTTATCTCCGTGAAGTTTCATGTCATTCCGATAACTTTTTATTCTGCACAAAAATAACACCATGGAAATTCTGCTGAAAACAGCGTCAGTCCGGGTTAGTTCCATTCAAATCATGCAAGTTAGAGTCCAAAACAAAGGCAAAAGAGTTTGGAAAAGTAGATACGACGGAGACATATCAATATTGCCTTCTTTCATATCAATCACGACACCAATAGTACGTAAAAACGGTCTACCGAGTGTAATAGGACAAGACGAATTGCAATCAATATCAAGAATAATAAAATCTATGGGCACATAATTCCTATTTGCAAGAATAAGAACATCATTAATTATTCCCTTAGGCTTTTTAATAGTAGAATCCGCCAAGTGCAAATTTAAAGAACATTCTTCAATATTGGTAAGACGAATCACATCACATAAAGATTTCGAAATTGTAGAAACACTAGCACCCAAGTCACATAAAGCAAAACACTCATAATTTTTAATCTTGACTTTGATAGTGGGTTCCCATTCATCATGTAATTTTCTAGAAATTGAAATCTCTAATTCCAACTTTCTTCCAAAGCTTTCTTCATAGCATCAACAATATGTTTAATAAAAGCTTTATTTTGTTCATAAGCATGGGGTGAATTAATCATGGATTGAAACAAAGAAATATAATCAATCAAAGAGCAACTATCATACTTAAAGTCTTCGTAATCCAAAAGATTGGGCACATCACTAGTTAAAGTTTTGACCTCTCCAAACCCACTTTTATCAATTTTCTCAACAAGATTTTCACTCTCCAAATTATCGAGACGCCTTCTAACTAAATTTGACTCTTCTTTAGTCCCTTTTTCATCAATTTAAATTTTACTAAACTAGTAATCAATAGAAGAAACACCAATCATTTTTAAGATCTTCACCTTTTTTTATGAAAGCAATCACTAGAAAATGCCTTTTTTAAAAATTCTCTTTTAGCTCTAAGCATAGAGGTTATTTTCTTACTTTAATCCATAGAAACATATAAATCTTCAATTGATTCCTCAACCTTAGCCACAAAAATTTTCATCTTGAGATTTTCTACATCATCAGACATTCTATCAATGCTTCTAGACATATCATCAATCTTACTCAACTTTTCTTCTGTCATAGTATTAAAATTATTTTGAGCATTGATAAATTCTTTAATATTATTCTCAAGATTAGAGGTATTCCTATTATTATTATAAGAAGGATCACCATAGGAATTACCATAATTATTAGAGGAATTTCCCGGAAAAGGTCTAGGATTAAAGTTACCTCTATAAGCATTGTTATTAAAATTGTTTCGCGAGACAAAATTCACATCTACGGCATCACTATTTTGCTCAATCAAAGTAGACAAAGGCACATCATTAAGATCAATAGGAGCATGTTTATTAGAAACCAACTTCATAAGGGCATCAACTTTTTCACTCAAAGAATTTATTTCTTCTACTGAATTAACTTTTTACTAGTAGGAGCTCTTTCAATATGCCATTGTGAATAATTTTCCATAATATTATCAAGAAATTTAGTAGCTTCACCCAAAGTAATTTCCATAAAAGTACCACCCGTGTCGGAATCTAAAAGATTTCTCGAAACAAATTTCAATCCCGCATAAAAAAATTGTATGATCATCCAAAGATTTAAACCATGAG
The DNA here is from genome assembly GCF_002162155.2 of Triticum dicoccoides. Classification (NCBI taxonomy): domain Eukaryota; kingdom Viridiplantae; phylum Streptophyta; class Magnoliopsida; order Poales; family Poaceae; genus Triticum; species Triticum dicoccoides. Next base: position 515,821,284 of record NC_041384.1, on the reverse strand, counting down.
TAGGATAATTTCTTAGCATCAATTTCATTCTTTCCCAAGATTGCACAACATGTTCATGCTCAAGTTGCTTAAAATTCGTGATTTGTGTCATAAGGGAAATAGTTTTCGTGGGCAAAAATATTTAGTAATAAAAGAATCTTTGAACTTATCCCAAGAATAGATACTATTGCGAGGCAAAGAAGAGAACCAAATTTTTGCATGATTTCGTGAAGAAAACGAGAATAATTTCAACTTCATAATATCATTGTCCACATCGTTTTTCTTTTGCATATCTCATAATTACATGAATGTGTAAAGATGGGACATGGCATCCTCATTAGGAGTATCAAAAAATTGATCTTTCATGACAAGATTCAACAAAGCGGCATTAATATCACAAGACTCCGCACTAGTGGCTGGAGGAGCAATCGGAGTGCTAATAAAATCATTGTTGTTGGTATTGGAGAAATCACACAACTTGGTGTTCTCTTAAGTCATCATGGCTATGCAACAAGATTGCACTCAAAAATAGATTTGACGAGAAAATGACAAACGAAAAAGAGGGCGAATAAAACGACAAATTTTTGTGAAGTGGGGGGAGATGAAAACGAGAGGAAAATGGCAAATAATGTAAATTGCAAGAAGATGAGATTTGTGATTAGGAACCTGGTAGATGTTAATGATGTCTCCCCAGCAACGGCGCCAGAAATTCCTTTTGATGCGGCTTGAACTACTTCGGTATTTCCCCAAAGAGGAAGGGATTATGCACGAGAGCTATGGTGGGTATTTCCCTCAGTGATGAGACCAAGGTTATCGAACCAGTAGGAGAACCATGCAACACTACGTGAACGACACATGCACACAACTATAATCTGAATCATGTTTGATGTCTCCGCCTTCTCAAACGTTTTGTATCATTTTTTACGGGTTTTTTACAACACCGTTTGCGAGTAATGCATCGCACACAGTTTCGTTGAAGGGTCTCTGATTGTAGTGTCGCATTAGCAGCATCTTGCAGTAGTGATAGATTGGAGAGAAATACAAAGCTATAACAATCATGCATAAAAGAATTCACATAAGACTCAATTAATATTCATGAATAATCTAATCATAAACCCACAATTCATCGGATCCCGGCAAACACACCACAACAAATATAAAATCGAATAGAACTCCAAGAAGATCAACGAACACTTGGTATTGAAGATCAAAGAGAGAGAAGAATCCATCTAGATGCTAGCTATGGACTCATAGGTCGGTGGTGAACTACTCACGCATCATCGGAAGGGCAACAAGGTTGATATAAAAGCCCTATGTGATCTATCTCCCCTACGCCAGAGTATCGGGCCTCCAGATGGGATCGTGGATGAACAGAGACTTGCGGCGGCAAAAAAGTATTTTGGGTTAGCTATCTGGTATAATGGGAATATTTGAGAATTTATAGTGATGGAATTAGGTCAGGAGGTGCCATAAGGGCCCCACAAGCCCGGGGGCGCGCCCTACCCCCCAGGGCAAGCCTCCTGAGCTTGTCACTCCCTCATGGCACTTCAGGTCTTCTCGCGAAGCTTCTAGGGTCTCTCTGGGTCCAGAAAAAATCAAAAAGTTTCATAGCGTTTGGACTCCGTTTGGCATTTATTTTTCTCAGAAGCCAAAAACAAGCAAAAAACCGCAACTGGCACTGGGCATTGAGTTAATCGGTTAGTCCCAAAAAAAGATATATATATATATATATATATATATATAATGACATATAATTGCATATAAAACATCCAAAATATATACTATAATAACATGGAACAGTAAAAAATTATAGATACGTTGGAGATGTATCACTAGTGTCCCTCCTCCGCTGCAAGACGAAGGAGTACGACCGCCGCCATGCGCGGCGCTTCGACGCGGGGAGCTCTTCGAGCGCACCGCCGCTTCCGGTGAAGAGGGAGCCCAGCGAGCTTCCGCCACTCCGCACCGTCAAGAGAGGGCCATGGGGAAGCATGCCGCTACTTCGCATCGTGAAGACGGAGCCGAGGAGGAGCGCATGTGCGGCCGCGGCGTCGTCGGCCCGGAGGAGTACCATGTCGGGCCCGAGGCAGACGCCTTCGAAGCGGCGCTTGACGCGCGCAGTATGCATGAGCATGAGGAGGAGCCACGTCGCTGGCGGGACAAGGGGATCAACGCGCTCCTCTATGAGTAGGGGCTCGCCGTCGTGCGCGAGTTTGATGCCAAACAGGCTAGATGGAGCCACGAAGCTGATGAGCAAGCCAAGATCTACATCGATCTTGGCTCCGACGATGATGAGGAATGAGCGCCACTGTCGCCTCAGCGTCACCTCCACACCCGGAGAGCTCCAGTGAGCTTTGTTTTTCGCTACTTTTAGGGTAGGGCGGCATTGCGATGATCAAACTATCTATGTAGCACAATGTTCTTCATTTTGCCCGGGAAAGCAATTAAAAAATATGTTTCAATTGAGAGCTATGTTCGGCCACGGCCAATTTTGCCCCTCAAACTATGGTTTTTTCGGCCCTTATCCGCAGTATAAGGATCACGACTTTAATGGGTCTGCTAGAGATGCTCCAAGGGGCGTTCGAGGAGTGTGGTTGGGTTTGAGAAAATTGATACTCACGGTCCGTCTGCCCACTATAGATGTCGCAAGTTCTTTTTGACAGACAGATGTTGAAAGAACATGTGGTGCCCCCATTTGTGGTTTTGGTAATTGATGACAATCTCTGTGAACTGATGGTTGCATTGAGTTATATTCATAGGATTTGTCCATAGGTATTTCTTGAAGTCCATTTCTTGGTTTCAAGGAGTTTGTGTGTTGACTAAGTGCTATTCAAGGAATTATCCAAAGTTTGGTCATGTAGAAGACAGGATACAAGATTGATCAAGGCTAAGTCAAAGAGTGAATCAAGTTGATCAACACACAAAGCGTACAAGATGTACCGAGAGGGATCAAGTGACCCCATGGTATGGTAAGCATTGTCCATTACACTTTGTGTACTAACCCATGTTCTATGTGAGTGTTCTATGTAGGCTTAGTTGTGTTTCCATGGGCTTGCGCAAAGAGGAAGATCTAATACAACCCATGGAGGATGACATCAAGTGGTGGTCGTCATCAAGATTGCAGTGTGCAAGTTCAAGTGGAGCATCACGAAGAGATCATGCTTGAAGCTTGTCGTTCATTGGGGTGATAATGGACTTGTGAATATGTGCCAAGAGTGGCTCACCCATAGTGAGTATGGGGGAGCAATCAAGTAGTCTTCATCGAGCCAACACAATCAAGAAAGGTGGTTCAAGTTGAGTAATTCAAGATCGTCATCATCTAGCTCAAGTGGACTATGTGCAAGGCAAAGGTTTTCCATTGATAGGTTTTCTATTTTACCGGTCTCTTGGTGGTAGTGGGAGACCAGTTATAGGATCGATTGACATACTATCAAGGGGACTCACAAGTGAGTAGCTTTAACGTATCATTCATAGAGAGCTCAAACCATTGCATCCTTGCATCACCTTTCTTGGTTCTTATTTGGTTTCTCTCCTTGTGAGATTTGGAGTTTATGGTCATCTTCATGATAAGCTCGAGTTCATCGAAAACGGAGTTCATATGCATCTTCTATGATGTTTTTGATGTTGGAGTTTTGGCCGGTTCTTCATTCATAGAGGTTTCACATCTCTATATCATTGGCATTTTTCTACTGCCTCTTCTCACAAGCTTGAGTTTGCTCTATTCAGAGTTCATTTGCAGAAGTTATGCCAGTTCTGATTTTCCTGCTTCCTTCTGTTTGCTTGGGCCTTTTTGAAGCTCACTAGCGGTAGTACCACCCTGGGTAGCGGTAGTACGGCTTGCGTGGTACTTCCACGGTCCAGTGCCGCGGGCACTACCGTTTGTATTCAAGCTTCTGGACTCATTTTCGCTTCGACGGCAGTAAGGCGGCAGTTGGGCACGGTAGTAACATCTTGAACGGTAGTACCGCACCTGTCTAGTGATACGTCTCCAACGTATCTATAATTTTGTATTGTTCCATGCTGTTATATTACCAATCTTGGATGTTATATAATCATTTTATAGTCATTTTATATCATTTTTTGGTACTAACCTATTAACATAGTGCCAAGTGCCAGTTGCTATTATGAACTCTTTTGCTCTTGTTTGCATAAATAAGCTTAAACAACACCCAGGTTTTTAGCCAACATTATAACTAACCCTGCCGACAAAAACTCTCAAAAATTATATTAACTCATATCAATAACATAATCAGCTAGCGATCAATAATAATACATCACAAACGGCAACACGTAATCAAAACAACCATGATATAATATGGCAATAGTGGTATCTTGCTAGCCCTTTCTGAGACCGCAAAACATAAATGCAGAGCACCTCCGAAGTCCAAGCATTGACTAAACATTGTAATTCATGGTAGAAAAGATCCAGTCATGATGCACCCAACATTAGCTACACACAATGCATAAGCATGACAACAGTGCTCTCAGGTTCTGGCGCTTATCTTAGAAGGTGATGACACAACATAGAAGTAAATATATAGTCCCTTCGCAGAGGGAAGCAGTGATTTGTAGAGGTGCCAGAGCTCAAGTTTTAAAACAGAGGTAAATGATATTTTGAGACATGCACCCTTCTCATTTACTTCACGACTATCAGTTATCAATATCTTCCATGCTAAGCACGCTAGTGGCAGTTCCCAAGCAATAAAAGTAAAGGTTTACTCCCCCACCACCATCAATCACACTCCATGGCTTGTCCGAAACAACGGGTGTCGTCCATACCAACAACACTCCTAGGGGAGTTTTGTTTAATTATTTGCATTTGAGTTCGGGACTGGGAATCCCTATTACCACCATTTTCTCGTGCGATGGCGAGTGAATAAACACTCGACCTGAGAATAACCCGCCTAACATGGAAGATACCGACCACCTCTTGTCGTTCCATGAACGATCCAGGAACAAAAAAAGGATAAAATGTTTAGAAGTTTTTAGAGGTGGCACATCCAAATTTACTTAGGACGACAGGGTAATACCGCGTATGGGTAGGTATGGTGGACTCATCTGGAATAACTTGGGTTCAAGGGTTTTGATGTACAAGCAGAACTCCCACTTAGTATAGGCGAAGGCTAGCAAATAGATTGAGAAGCGGCTAGCTAGAGAGCAACAACGGTCATGAACATGCATTATGCATAAGTAACATTGGACACTGGCATGAGTAGGATATGAACACCATGAACATAAATATCATAGAGGCTATGTTGGTTTTGATTCAACTACATGCATGAACATGTGCCAAGTCAAGCCACTCGAACATTCAGAGGAAGATACCATATCATCATACTACATCACAATCATTTTAACTCAATGTTGACATCCAAGATAAATCATTATCCACTCCCAGCTACTTATGATTGGCATGAGAAACTATAATCTCTAATTGTCATTGCAAACATGTTTAATCATAATGGGCTGAATCATGGATACTAGGTTAAACATATTTACACAAACAGAACAAGTCGAGTTCATACCAGTTTCTCTCTGCCACAGCCAGTTCATCGGATATCGTCATTATTGCCTTTCACTTGCATGACCGAACGATATGAAAATAATAATAGTGCAAGAGTGCCGTGGACTAAGCTGAAATCCGTAAACATTTTATTCAACAGGAGAAGACAAGGTAAAATGGGCTCTTTATTAGATCAATAGTTATTCATACGAGAGCCACTCAACATTTTCATCGTGGTCTTCTCCTTGATACGACTCAAGTAAAAAGAAAAGAAATTCAAAGAAACACACTGAAATATTTTTGGAGTTTTTGGTTTTCTAGAGCAAGCAAATAAAAGGGAAAAGCAAAAACGAGAAAAAATATTTACACGAGAAAGCTCCCAACAAGCAAAAGAAGAACAAGGAAATATTTTTGGGTTTTCTTTTTAGTATTACAACTAAGCATGCATAGAAAGTAAACTAACTACAACTAACTAATTTTTTTGTTTTTCTAAGATTTTTCAAACACGCAAGAAGAAAGCAAGAAAATAAATTTAACATGGATAATACAATGAAAAAGTGTGAACATTGACAACTGGAATGAAATATGTGAACATGAATGTAAGGTCGGTGAGAAACACGTACTCCCCCAAGCTTAGGCTTTTGGCCTAGCTTGGAAATCAATCAGTAGTCTGGATAGTAGTCAGTGTGGTAGCTCATGAAGGCTCTCGGTGAGGATGTCTCGGTCTGCCGTGCTGCCTCCACTGCCGCGTTGCGAGCTCGGGTCTCGCTCTCAAGAACAAAATAACTTCCTTTGTTGTGATAGTCAAAAAGAGCAGGCACGGGAAAATATGTGTGCACACCGGATGTTTGGTTAAACAATAGATTGTAAGTGAAATTATGATTTTTTTTTCCTTTGAGGGTCTTATGGCTTTTCAAAGCATCAAAGTCTAAATACTGCGTGGGTAGGATAGGGTTAAAGGGCAAAGGTGAAACACCCAGCCCTTGTGCTAAACGTGTGGCATATATTCCACCATAGAAATAGCCACTATTAGCGTTATGCTGCAGTCTGCGTGCCATAATCACTCCAAGGTTATAACTCCTTTCATCGATGAGAGCGATGAGTATGAGGCTCAAGTCTGGAGCACAAAGTGTACTACAGTCTTGCTTGCCTACCATACATTTCCCCTTAAATAATGCAAAGTACTGAATTGCGGGAAAATGAATGCTCTTTATTCTACCTTGTGTCACTCCCCTCGTGTCACTGTAGCAAAGACTAGTCAAGAATGATTGGTACTCAGCCCTTGGCGGTTCGTCAAGCGAACCTCAGAATGGGAGTTTTTAGTGGTGAGCAAAACTCTCTAGTGAAATGGTAAATGGATTTTCATACAGCTTACATGACACCCTAGACTCATGGGGATGCAATTTAAATCCTTTAAAAAATGATTCAATAAAGGTGTGGTGTTGTTGCACTTATCTGAAATGTAGGGACCGAGACCGGCATTGTGAACATATTGCTCAAAGTCCTCCTTAGTGCCCACACGCATCATATAATCATCGCAAGGCCATAAGCATGTTTTGGTGGCTGCATCTCGAATGGAACTTTCACTTGGTTCGACATAAGATAGGAGAGCAGAGTTGTCACTAGAAGACGCCCCCGAGGATCTCCTCCTCAAAGAACTCCTTCCAAATAGGTTCATCATGTTCGCGTACAATTTTCGGAAAAAATTTGGGTGACAAAAATTTATCAACAAAACTTCACAATAATGATACCAACTACTCATAGGGACACATAGAGGCCATAGCAAGCATTCAAACTACTTAGAATTCTAAGAATTCAACATGCAAGCTCATCTACAGCAGCACCAAGGGTAGCTAATTATTCAAAATATAAACCACTAAAACAAAAACTAATTGGATAAACGTTGGATTCACATACCAAGCAACAATCCCCCCAAACAGTTACGGAAATGGAGCTTCGAGTAAAGAGGTCGAAATCCGTGGGTTTGAGAGCAAGAACATGGGAGAGAGAGATCAATGGAGAATTTTTTCTGAAGGTAATGATGATGTGGTGTAAAGGGATAAGTGAGGGGGGCAACATGGGGACCACAACCCACCAGGGCGCGCCTGGGGGTCTTGGAGTGCCAAGGTGTGTTGTGCCCACCTGGTGCACCTCCCTCTGATATTATTTGCACCAGAAATTCTTAAATATTCAGAAAAAACGTATTAAATTTTCAGAGCATTCTAAGAACTTTTATTTTTGGGTCACTTTTTATTGCACGGGAAATTCAGAAAACAGATAAAACATGGCATTCTATTTTATTTAACTATGAAAACAGAAAACAAAAGATAGGGGCAGCAGGTAGTGCTTACTAAATTCATCAACTTAATACCTCTCAAAAATGATTCATTAATAAGGTTAAAAAACTGAATTTTTACTCCTCGCGTCCAGGATTCCGTCCCGGGTCATTAGATAAGAATCCAAAGATAAAGAGTGAAACAAAGAATATCACTACTGTATAAACAAAAAGTTTGAGAGTTCTGATACTACACTGCTGCTTAATCCCTTAGTGGATCGGCTCTATTACATAAGCGGATTCCTAAATTTTGCCCCATATCATGGGATAAGTAAGCAGTTTTTTTAGTTGTATCGACCTAGTCGCTCACTAATTAGTATATATGGTGATTTCTCTATCAATTTGAGAAACTTTATCCATAGAGTAGTAGTATAGGCCATTCAAATCCTACAGAGCGTGATTCCATCTATTTTATGTCAAAGCAGAGTAAAATAACTTAACAAAATTGAATTGTAACTCCAATTTCAATTTGACCTCATCTCTGGTCTGGAGGAGGTCAATCAAAAAAAATGACTCAATCAATGTACAAATTCTCCAATACCTGCTATTGTAGAATACTCGTGCGGCACACTCCCAAATTTTGCACGTGTGATACATGTTCCTTCTATTTCTCCACGTAAAGCTCTTCACAAGGCAATATCGACGGTGTCCGCCCTTACTGTCCCTTTACAGAACCGTACATGAGATTTTCACCTCATACCGCTCCTCGGTCAATTCTTTCGAAGGGATCTTTTTCCCCGCTCGAGAGTCTCCACCCTTCTTCCACTCTGTCCCGAAGACTAACTAAGACCAATTGAGTCACATTTTCATCAGGTCTTATTTGAAGGAAATATGCCCTAGAGGCAATAATAAAGTTGTTATTTATATTTCCTTATATCATGATAAATGTTTATTATTCATGCTAGAATTGTATTAACCGCAAACTTAGTACATGTGTGAATACATAGACAAACATAGTGTCACTAGTTTGCCTCTACTTGACTAGCTCGTTGGATCAATACTGGTTATGTTTCCTAACCATAGACATGATTTGTCATTTGATTAACGAGATCACATCATTAGAGAATGATGTGATTGACTTGACCCATTCGTTAGCTTAGCACGATGATCGTTTAGTTTGTTGCTATTGCTTTCTCCATAACTTATACATGTTCCTATGACTATGAGATCATGCACCTCCCGAATACCGGAGGTACACTTTGTGTGCTACCAAACATCACAACATAACTGGGTGATTGTAAAGGTGCTCTACAGTTGTCTCTGATGGTGTTTGTTGAGTTGGCATAGATCGAAATTAGGATTTTCCACTCCGATTGTCGGAGAGGTATCTCTGGGCCCTCTCGGTAATGCACATCACTATAAGCCTTGCAAGCAATGTAACTAATGAGTTAGTTGCGGGATAATGCATTACGAAACGAGTAAAGAGACTTGCTAGTAACGAGATTGAACTAGGTATTGAGATACCACGATCGAATCTCAGGCAAGTAACATACCGATGACAAAGGGAACAACGTACATCTTTATGCAGTTTGACCGATAAAGATCTTCGTAGAATATGTAGGAACCAATATGAGCATCCAGGTTCCGCTGTTGGTTATTGACCTGAGACGTGTCTCAGTCATGTCTACATAGTTCTCGAACCCGTAGGGTCCGCACACTTAACGGTCGGTGACGATTGGTATTATGAGTTTATGTGTTTTGATGTACCGAAGGTAGTTCGGAGTCCCGGATATGATCATGGACATGATGAGGAGTCTCGAAATGGTCGAGACATAAAGATCGATATATTGGACGACTATATTTGGACATCGGAATGGTTTCGGATGAGATCGGGCATATACCGGAGCACCGCGAGGTTACCGGAACCCCCCGGGAGGTATATGGGCCTTATTGGGCCTTAGTGGGAGAGAGGGGAAAGGAGCAAAGGAGGGGATATCCCCCCCAGCTAAATCCAAATTTGGAAGGGGGTCGGCCCCCCCTTTCCTTCCTCCTTCCTCCCCCGTCCTTCCACTCCTAGTCCAACTAGGAAGGGGCGGGAATCCTACTCCCGGTGGGAGTAGGACTCCCCTTAGGGCGCGCCTAGGAGGGCGGCCTCCTCCCCCTCCTCCACTCCTTTATATACGGGGGAGGGGGCACCCTATAGACACACAAGTTGATCATTGATCTTTTAGCCGTGTGCGGTGCCCCCCTCCACCATAATCCAGCTCGGTCATATCATAGCGGTGCTTAGGCGAAGCCCAATTACAGTAGCAACATCATCACCGTCATCACGCTGTCGTGTTGACGAAGCTCTCCCACGAAGCTCTAGTGGATCGTGAGTTCGTGGGACATCACCGAGCTGAACGTGTGCAGATCGTGGAGGTGTCGTACCTTTGGTGCTGGATCGGTCAATCGTGAAGACATACGACTACATCAACCGCATTGTCATAACACTTCCGCTTACGGTCTACGAGGGTACGTAGACAATACTCTCACCTCTTGTTCCTATTCATCACCATGATCTTGCGTGTGCGTAGGAATTTTTTTGAAATTACTACGTTCCCCAACAGTGGTATTAGAGCCAGGTTTATGCGTAGATGTTATATGCACGAGTAGAATACAAAGGAGTTCTGGGTGTGGGTATATACATATTGCTTGTGGTCACTAGTTGATTCTTGATTCGGCGGTATTGTTGGATGAAGCGGCCCATACCGACATTACGCATACGCTTACTCGAGACTGGTTCTACCCGCATGCTTCGCACACAGGTGGCTGGTGGGTGTCAGTTTCTCCAACTTTAGTTGAATCAGATTCAAAGAACAGGGTTCTTTCTGAAGATCAAAAAGCAATCACTATACCACGTTGTGGTTTTTGATGCATAGGTAAGAAGTGTTCTTGCTCAGCCCGTAGCAGCCACGTAAAACTTGCAACTACAAAGTAGAGGACGTCTAACTTATTTTTGCAGGGCATGTTTGAAGGAAATATGCCCTAGAGGCAATAATAAAGTTGTTATTTATTTCCTTATTTCATGATAAATGTTTATTATTCATGCTAGAATTGTATTAACCGGAAACATAATGCATGTGTGAATACATAGACAAACAGAGTGTCACTAGTATGCCTCTACTTGACTAGCTCGTTAATCAAAGATGGTTATGTTTCCTAACCATAGACAAAGAGCTTTTATTTCATTAACGGGATCACATCATTAGGAGAATGATGTGATTGACTTGACCCCTTCTGTTAGCTTAGCACATCACACAAGCCTTGCAAGCATTGCAACTAATGAGTTAGTTGCGAGATGATGTATTACGTAACGAGTAAAGAGACTTGCCGGTAACGATATTGAACTAGGTATTGAGATACCGACGATCGAATCTCGGGAAAGTAACATACCAATGACAAAGGGAACAACATATGTTGTTATGCGGTCTGACCGATAAAGATCTTCGTAGAATATGTGGGAGCCAATATGAGGATCCAGGTTCCGCTATTGGTTATTGACCGGAGACATGTCTCGGTCATGTCTACATTCTTCTCGAACCCGTAGGGTCCGCACGCTTAAGGTTTCGATGACAGTTCTATGAGTTTATGAGTTTTTGATGTACCGAAGTTAGTTCGGAGTCCCAGATGTGATCACGGACATAACGAGGAGTCTCGAAATGGTCGAGACATAAAGATTGATATATTGGACGGCTATATTCGGACACCAAAAGTGTTCTGCATGATTTCGGAGAAAACCGCAGTGCCAGAGGGTTACCGGAACCCCATCGGGAGAAGTAATGGGCCATATGGGCCTTAGTGGAGAGAGAGAAGGGCAGCCAGGGTGGGCCGCGCGCCTCCTCCCCCCTGGTCCGAATTGGATAAGGAGAGGGGGCGGTGCCCCCCTTTCCTTCTCCCTCCCCACTTCCTTTCCCCCTCCTAGTAGGAGTCCTACTCCTACTAGGAGGAGGACTCCTCCTTGGCGCGCCAATAGGGCCAGCCGGCCTCCTCCCCTTGCTCCTTTATATATGGGGGCAGGGGCACCCCTAGACACACAAGTTGATCCTCGTGATCGTTTTCTTAGCCGTGTGCGGTGCCCCCTTCCACCACATACCTCGATAATATTGTAGTGGTGCTTAGGCGAAGCCCTGCGACAGTTGAACATCAAGATCGTCACCACGCCTTCGTGCTGACGGAACTCTTCCCTGATACTTTGCTGGATCAGAGTCCGGGGATCGTCATCGAGCTGAACGTGTGCTAGAACTCGGAGGTGTTGTAGTTTCGGTGCTTGATCGATCGGGCCGTGAAGACGTACGACTACATCAACCGCGTTGTCATAACGCTTCCGCTGTCGGTCTACAAGGGTACGTAGATCACACTCTCCTCTCTCGTTGCTATGCATCACCATGATCTTGTGTGTGCGTAGGAAATTTTTTGAAATTACTACGTTCCCCAACAGTGGCATCCGAGCCTAGGTTTTATGTGTTGATGTTATATGCACGAGTAGAACACAAGTGAGTTGTGGGCGATATAAGTCATACTGCTTACCAGCATGTCATTCTTTGGTTCGGTGGTATTGTTGGACGAAGCGGCCTGGACCGACATTACGTGTACGCTTACGCGAGACCGGTTCTCCTGACATGCTTTGCACAAAGGTGGCTAGCGGGTGTCAGTTTCTCCAACTTTAGTTCAACCAAGTGTGGCTATGCCCGGTCCTTGCGAAGGTTAAAACAGCACCAACTTGACAAACTATCGTTGTGGTCTTTGTGCGTAGGTAAGATTCGTTCTTGCTTAAGCCCGTAGCAGCCACGTAAAACTTGCAACAACAAAGTAGAGGACGTCTAACTTGTTTTTGCAGGGAATGTTGTGATGTGATATGGTCAAGACATGATGCTAAATTTTATTGTATGAGATGATCATGTTTTGTAACCAAGTTATCGGCAACTGGCATGAGCCATATGGTTGTCGCTTTATTGTATGCAATGCAATTGCGCTGTAATGCTTTACTTTATCACTAAGCGGTAGCGATAGTCATGGAAGCATAAGATTGGCGAGATGACAACGATGCTACGATGGTGATCAAGGTGTCGCGCCGGTGACGATGGTGATCATGACGGTGCTTCGAAGATGGAGATCACAAGCACAAGATGATGATGGCCATATCATATCACTTATATTGATTGCATGTGATGTTTATCTTTTATGCATCTTATCTTGCTTTGTTTGACGGTAGCATTTTAAGATGATCTCTCACTAATTATCAAGAAGTGTTCTCCCTGAGTATGCACCATTGCGAAAGTTCTTCGTGCTGAGACACCACGTGATGATCAGGTGTGATAGGCTCTACGTTCAAATACAACGGGTGCAAAACAGTTGCACACACGGAATACTCAGGTTATACTTGACAGCCAAGCATATACAGATATGTCCTCGGAACACGGAGACCGAAAGGTCGAGCGTGAATCATATAGCAGATATGATCAACATAGTTATGTTCACCAATGAAACTACTCCATCTCACGTGATGATCGGACATGGTCTAGTTGATTTGGATCACGTAATCACTTAGAGGATTAGAGGGATGTCTATCTAAGTGGGAGTTATTAAGTAATATGTTTAATTGAACTTAAATTTATTATGACTTAGTCCTGGTAGTATTTTGCAAATTATGTTGTAGATCAATAGCTCGTGTTGCTGCTTTCAAATGTTTATTTTGATATGTTCCTAGAGAAAATTGTGTTCAAAGATATTAGTAGCAATGATGCGGATTGGATCTGTGATCTGAGGTTTATCCTCATTGCTGCACAGAAGAATTATGTCCTTGATGCACCGCTAGGTGACAGACCTATTGCAGGAGCAGATGCAGACGTTATGAACGTTTGGCTAGCTCAATATGATGACTACTTGATAGTTTAGTGCACCATGCTTAACGGCTTAGAATCGGGACTTCAAAGACGTTTTGAACGTCATGGACCATATGAGATGTTCCAGGAGTTGAACTTAATATTTCAAGCAAATACCCGAGTTGAGAGATATGAAGTCTCCAACAAGTTCTATAGCTAAAAGATGGAGGAGAATCGCTCAACTAGTGAGCATATGCTAAGATTGTCTGGGTACTACAATCACTTGAATCAAGTGGGAGTTAATCTTCCAGATAAAATAGTGATTGACAGAATTCTCTAGTCACCATCAGCAAGTTAGTAGAACTTCGTGATGAACTATGATATGCAAGGGATAACGGAAATGATTCCCAAGCTCTTCGTAATGCTGAAATCGACGAAGGTAGAAATCAAGAAAAACATCAAGTGTTGATGGTTGACAAGACCATTAGTTTCAAGAAAAGGGCAAAAGGAAGAAAGGGAACTTCAAGAAGAACGGCAAGCAAGTTGCTACTCAAGTGAAGAAGCCCAAGTCTAGACCTAAGACTGAGACTAAGTGCTTCTACTGCAAAGGAACTGGTCACTGGAAGCGGAACTACCCCAAGTATTTGGCGGATAAGAAGGATGGCAAAGTGAACAAAGGTATATTTGATATACAGATTATTGATGTGTATTTTACTAGTGTTCATAGCAACCCCTCGGTATTTGATACTGGTTCAGTTGCTAAGAGTAGTAACTCGAAACGGGAGTTGCAAAATGAACAGAAACTAGTTAAGGGTGAAGTGACGATGTGTGTTGGAAGTAGTTCCAAGATTGATATGATCATCATCACACACTCCCTATACTTTCGGAATTAGTGTTGAACCTAAATAAGTGTTATTTGGTGTTTGCGTTGAGCATGAATATGATTTGATCATGTTTATTGCAATACAGTTATTCATTTAAGTTAGAGAATAATTGTTGTTCTATTTACATGAATAAAACCTTATATGGTTACACACCCAATGAAAATGGTTCATTGGATCTCGATCGTAGTGATACACATATTCATAATATTGAAGACAAAAGATGCAAAGTTAATAATGATAGTGCAACTTATTTGTGGCACTACCGTTTAGGTCATATTGGTGTGAAGGCATGAAGAAACTCCATGCTGATGGGATTTTGGAATCACTTGATTATGAATCACTTGATGCTTGCGAACCATGCCTTATAGGCAAGATGACTAAGACTCCGCTCTCCGGAACAATGGAGCGAGCAACTGACTTATTGGAAATAATACATACTGATGTATGTGATCCGATGAGTGTTGAGGCTCGCGGCGGGTATCGTTATTTTCTGACCTTCACAGATGATTTGAGCAGATATGGGTATATCTACTTAATGAAACACAAGTCTGAAACAGTTGAAAAGTTCAAAGAATTTCAGAGTGAAGTGGAGAATAATCGTAACAAAAATAAAAGTTTCTACGATATGATCGCAGAAGTAAAATATTTGAGTTACGAGTTTGGCCTTCAGTTAAAAACAATGTGAAATAGTTTCACTACTCACGCCACCTGGAACACCACAGCATAATGGTGTGTCCGAACGTCATAACCGTACTTTATTAGATATGGTGCGATCTATGATGTCTCTTACTGATCTACCACTATCATTTTGGGGTTATACATTAGAGACAGCTGCATTCACGTTAAATAGGGCACCATCTAAGTCCGTTGAGACGACACAATCTGAACTGTGGTTTGGCAAGAAACCAAAGTTATCGTTTCTTAAAGTTTGAGGTTGCAATGCTTATGTGAAAAAGTTTCAACCTCATAAGCTCAAACCCAAATTGGAGAAGTGCGTCTTCATAGGATACCCAAAAAGAAAATGTTGGGTACACCTTCTATCACAGATCCGAAGGCAAGATATTCATTGCTGAGAATGGATCCTTTCTAGAGAAGGAGTTTCTTTCGAAAGAAGTGAGTGGGAGGAAAGTAGAACTTGATGAGGTAACTGTACCTGCTCCCTTATTGGAAAGTAGTTCATCACAGAAATCTGTTCCTGTGACTACTACACCAATTAGCGAGGAAGCTAATGATGATGATCATGTAACTTCAGATCAAGTTACTACTGAACCTCGTAGGTAAACCAGAGTGAGATCCGCACCAGAGTGGTACGGTAATCCTGTTCTGGAGGTCATGTTACTTGACCATGACGAGCCTACGAACTATGAGGAAGCGATGATAAGCCCAGATTCCGCGAAATGGCTTGAGGCCATGAAATCTAAGATGAGATCCATGTATGAGAACAAAGTATGGACTTTGATTGACTTGCCCAATGATCGGTGAGCCATTAAGATTAAATGGATCTTCAAGAGGAAGATGGACGCTGATAGTGGTGTTACTATCTACAAAGCTAGAATTGTCGCAAAAAGTTTTTCAACAAGTTCAAGGTGTTGACTACGATGAGAGTTTCTCACTCGTATTTATGCTTAAGTCTGTCCGAATCATGTTAGCAATTGCCGCATTTTATGAAATCTGGCAAATGGATAAACAAAACTGCATTCCTTAATGGATTTATTAAATAAGAGTTGTATATGGTGCAACCGGAAGGTTTTGTCAATCCTAAAGGTACTAACAAAATATGCAAGCTCCAGCGATCCATCTATGGACTGGTGCAAGCATCTTGAAGTTGGAATATACGCTTTGATAAGTTGACCAAAGCATATAGTTTTATACAGACTTGCGGTGAAGCCTGTATTTACAAGAAAGTGAGTGGGAGCTCTGTAGCATTCTGATATTATATGTGGATGACATATTGCTAATCAGAAATGATATAGAATTTCTGGATAGCATAAAAGGATACTTGAATAAGAGTTTTTCAATGAAAGACCTCGGTGAAGCTGCTTACATATTGGGCATTAAGATCTATAGAGATAGATCAAGACGCTTAATTGGACTTTCACAAAGCACATACCTTGACAAAGTTTTGAAGAAGTTCAAAATGGATCAAGCAAAGAAAGGATTCTTGCCTGTGTTACAAGGTGTGAAGTTGAGCAAGACTCAAAGCCCGACCACGGCAGAAGATAGAAAGAGAATGAAAGTCATTCCCTATGCCACAGCCATAGGTTCTATAAAGTATGCCATGTTGTATACCAGATCTATTGTATACCCTACACTATTTTTGGCAAGGGAGTACAATAGTGATCTAGGAGTAGATCACTGGACAGCGATCAAAATTATCCTTAGTGGAATAAGGATATGTTTCTCGATTATGGAGGTGACAAAAAGGTTCGTCGTAAAGGGTTACGTCGATGCAAGTTTTGACACTGATCCAGATGACTCTAAGTCTTAATCTGGATACATATTGAAAGTGGGAGCAATTAGCTAGAGTAGCTCCGTGCAGAGCATTGTTGACATAGAAATTTGCAAAATACATACGGATCTGAATGTGACAGACCCGTTGACTAAACTTCTCTCACAAGCAAAACATGATCACACCTTAGTACTCTTCGGGTGTTAATCACATAGCGATGTGAACTAGATTATTGACTCTAGTAAACCCTTTGGGTGTTAATCACATGATGATGTGAACTATTGGTGTTAAATCACATGGCAATGTGAACTAGATTATTGACTCTAGTGCAAGTGGGAGACTGAAGGAAATATGCCCTAGAGGAAATAATAAAGTTGTTATCTATTTCCTTATATCATGATAAATGTTTATTATTCATGCTAGAATTGTATTAACCGGAAACATAATGCATGTGTGAATACATAGACAAACAGAGTGTCACTAGTATGCCTCTACTTGACTAGCTCATTGATCAAAGATGGTTATGTTTCCTAACCATAGACAAAGAGTTGTTATTTGATTAATGGGATCACATCATTAGGAGAATGATGTGATTGACTTGACCCCTTCTGTTAGCTTAGCACTTGATCGTTTAGTATGTTGCTATTGCTTTCTTCATGACTTATACATGTTCCTATGACTATGAGATTATGCAACTCCTGTTTACCGAAGGAACACTTTGTGTGCTACCAAACGTCACAACGTAACTGGGTGATTATAAAGAAGCTCTACAGGTGTCTCCAAAGGTAAATGTTGGGTTGGCGTATTTTGAGATTAGGATTTGTCACTCCAATTGTCGGAGAGGTATCTCTGGGCCCTCTCGGTAATGCACATCACACAAGCCTTGCAAGCATTGCAACTAATGAGTTAGTTGCGAGATGATGTATTACGTAACGAGTAAAGAGACTTGCCGGTAATGAGATTGAACTAGGTATTGAGATACCGACAATCGAATCTCGGGCAAGTAACATACCATGACAAAGGGAACAACATATGTTGTTATGCGGTCTGACCGATAAAGATATTCGTAGAATATGTGGGAGCCAATATGAGCATCCAGGTTCCGCTATTGGTTATTGACCGGAGACATGTCTCGGTCATGTCTACATTGTTCTCGAACCTGTAGGGTCCGCACGCTTAAGCTTTCGATGATAGTTATATGAGTTTATGAGTTTTTGATGTACCGAAGTTAGTTCGGAGTCTCGGATGTGATCACAGACATAACAAGGAGTCTCGAAATGGTCGAGACATAAAGATTGATATATTGGACGGCTATATTCGGACACCGGAAGTGTTCCGGATGATTTCGGAGAAAACCGAAGTGC